>NW_021318727.1:683246-689477 GCF_001605985.2 Dendrobium catenatum
TATCAAAGTTAAGGCTAATCCTATATGTAATCCAACCAAAATAGGAAAAAAAATTGAAAAAAAAAATATCGTGACCTTCGGCGGTGTGGAATGAGAGAGGCGGCGTGGAATGAGAGAGGCTCGGCGAAGTTCGGTGACCGTCGACGACGAAGTTCGGTGACCGTCGACGACGTCTAACCATGGTGAGCGACGAACGGCGACGGAGGGCGACGGGCGAAGCAGTCTAAGTGAGAGAATTGAAGGAAACGAATGACGGCCATAGGGGTTCGGTTTCGGTAAATAGGGCTTTAACCGACGGAAGTTCCGCCGGTTTCGACACTCGTGACGCCGGTATGATTTCCGACGCATTATACATCGGTCAGATTTCGTTGAGTTTAAATAAGCCGGCACAATGTCCGCCTGTAACGAACGCCGGAAATGTTCCGCCATAACGTGCGACGGAAATGGTCCAGACATTCATATATCGTCGGATTAGCTGGCGGAACGAGCATCGGTAAGTTTCAGCGTATTTTGCGCCGGAAAGGTCGTCGCAAGATTTTTGTCGAACAATTCCGCCGTTGCCTGCGGCGTTATTACCGGCGCATAATTTTCCACCGGAAAAATCCGACGGTAATCGCGAGTTTTCCCGTAGTGACTGAATATGGATCTGAGATACATGAGATGCATATGATTATTGTTTATTTGGCATAACATGCATTTGAGGGCACAACTTGCATATGAATAATAATTCTATTATATTGCATAAACTAAATGAAGAGAGTGTGGCATTTGTATGTATGCCAGGAAGACTATCTGGTTAATAGTATACTTAATTTGAGTTGGCTTTTAGAATGCAAAACCCTATATAGGAGGGTGAGTCGACAGACTTTCCTTAAGATAAGTGGGTTGTGATGTAATCTTGATGCTAGAATGCAACCAATTTACTAAATTATACTTATGGGTATAGAGTTACGAATCTTTATAGATTATTGATAGACACCTATCAAGATAAAGATTTGAAATATATAATTAATAGATATTGATGAATGATAGAAGAAGGATGAAAGCACCACATTAAAGCTAAATGTCTTTTCTTGTTGGATCTAATATAAATATGCATATATGATAACATACATAATTGCATACATAATATGGTGAATATAAAAATAATAGATATTACGTAAGATATCTAAGATTGATGACATCTATGATTGATAATTGATGATAAGATTGATTGATTGACATGATGGATATGTAACTAGCTAAAAGGGTATAGATACATATGTATTGAATATGATGAGGATATGATTGATGTGTAGATGATAAGACTATATAAGTTATATGATATATTGACTACTTCATGTTCCTATAGTTATATGTTCATTAAATTTGATTGACGCATTAACTTTAGTTGTAGATACTAGTTACTTGTTGGGTTAGATGCTCATTATGTAATTTTTAGATATTTTTAGGTAAGGATAAGGTACCAATAAAAGGAGGTTTATATGAGTTGCAAGCTTAGATTCTTTATGCATTTGTTGATCTTTGTTTATTTTGTAGTCATGATGATTTTAAGAATATATTATTTTCTTCTATCTAGTTATCATGATTATTATGTATGTCATTTTAGGCTTAGTTCCATTTTAAATATTGATGAATAGAAAAATATTTATGTTTTCCACAATTTATATTAATTAAAATGAAATTAGTAAGCTCAGATTAATATGTGGAATACTCATAATGATGCAATTCTTTTGACATTAGATCCCAGGTTATGATAAAGTGGTATCAAATTAATGATTATTTGATGAATTTAATTGTAACCATAGCTTATGGCTGAAATAGAAATGGGCTTGTTTTTTACATTCATGTATACTTATTTCATCCATAAGTGAATATGCATTGTATGTTAAAATTTATTGAATTGATAATGTAAAAGAAGATGGAGCTAATAGGAAGAGAAATTCTGATTAAATAAGATACTGGAGCAGCTCTAATTACACCTGAGGGTGTATTGAAGTTTGATAATATGATTGCATGAAAAATCAATGAGAATTGAATAAGTGATCTGAACAAGCACTTTTTGAATAAAAACCTCCACCATTTTAAAAAGTATGTGAAGCTAGTAAGAAAAGAGCTGATAAGATTATGAAAGCACCCACTCAAAGCATCGCATTTGTATTTGGTGTGGAGGAAGGCATGCAGGATAGTGCTATAGAATTATAGGGAAATGTTTCAGGTGTGGTAGCTATAGGCATAAGATGATCAATTATCCATAGCCTGAATATGGACAAGGGTTTGTTCATACTAGTGAAGAAACTATGAGTGTATTGTTCAATCTCAATATAAATTTTAAAAAGGCCTAATACTTCTATTGGCATAATAATATACTTTGAATATTAGTGTGCAATTTATTATTTTTAATTAAAATACATTGCATCACATGATATATGATTGATTACTCATATGCATATTTGTAGCGAATGAATGCATGATTTGACTACTATGATTTATGTAACAGATGATCAACTCTATTATGAAATACTAATGATGATATTTTTCTGAGGTAGGTAGATTATAACATCCCAAATTTCCCTAAAATAAATTTATTTTTTTAAAAAAAGTTTTGAAGTAGAGTGCTACAATACTGTGCTTGTGCACACATCAATGTTGTGAGCATTATAGCACTAGGAATCACCATCGTAGCATTAATTCTTTTGTTCTGTAGCAAATGTGGGATCTACATGCAGCATAATAATATTTTCACTTTTTTATAGAGGATCCATGACATAGAGCTCTTTCTTTTATCATTATTATAACAATGGCTTGGATAAAAAAGAGTTTATCTATTTTCATACATTCTCTCTTCTCTCACTTTTCCTTGTACTCAGACTTCATCACCCTCTCGCTTCATACTCTAAAGTCTAATCTAGTAAAAGTATGATTCAATATCATCCACCAAACAAAACAAGATCCAACATTGTTAAAGCATCCATAAAATGGAAATTACCACATAAATGAGACATTCATATTTCCAAATAGCTGCATAATAAAAAAATGATGAACAATAAGCATTACATAATGCAAAAGTTGCCTGAATATTTCCCATTCATAAAATGATTGAAATGTTTAATTTATCAAAAAAATGACACCATTATTGTATAAGTTGTTGCATGAATGTAAAACACAAAATTTACCCTCACATATCACTTAAGATGATGATAAAAATTTTAATATGAGCTAAGAATGAAATATCTACTCAAGGTCAAAACACATTAGTAATTTCATTTATTTTTTAATTAAAATTTAATTTTAATAAAATCAATCATAAAATTGAGATAAAAAATAAATACCAAAAATCCCATGACCTCATTTTTGTCAATTAGCACTAGACCTGTTGCCACATTTCTCCTCTCCATTCACCTTACAAACCAAATAAAACAAAACAAAAGAAAAGAAAAACTTAAAGCATTTAACCTAATACTATTGACCCAAACTCACCACACTCTATGGATCTCACCAACTTAAAAGTCACTCATGACTTCAAACTTAACCTAGAATCCACATTTGACCTCCATTCTATCTCCAACTCCCCATTTCAAAACACCAAATGCATGCCTCTCAAATAATCCCTCGGATCACCACCTCATCCTAAATTTTCCAAAGCCATTAATGTAGTTAGCATCTCCTCTTCCACCCATCCTTCACCTCCTTTCAGATCAATGTGACAAACCCAAGCCCCTAGTTCCATCAAAAATACAGTTAGACCAACTTAATGTCAGTTGTCACCTCACTAATTCTATAGATTTCTCTTGTTTTCTCTCCAATTTCTCTCTATATCTATCTATCTATCTATCTACCTATCTATCTATATATCTATCAATCAATCACTCTATTTCTCTACTTCACTATCCTCACCTCTCACCCTCTCTTTCTTTCTCTGATAGAGGGAAAACCTCTTCATTTCTCACTACCCCATCTTAAACCTTCCTCTTCCTCTATTTATCTCTTTAAATAGTGAGAACATTTTTTCTCTTCCTCTCTTTATATCTTCTACCACTTTTTATCTCTATATCTTTCTCTCCTCTATCTATCTCCTTATTTTCTCTCTCTATAAATAGAGATTAAAATGTCTCTTCCTTTCTCTAACAAATCCCTTTTTCTCTGTATTAAAAGTTATATATATCAAGCAAAAAAAGTGTTTCTTTTCTCACAAACTCATCACCACCACCTTGTTGTTGTTCACAAACTCATGCATATGTATAAAATGTAACACTGAAAAAACTTTTAAAATATTATTAGTGATGTGTTTGGCACAATATGTAGACTCTTGTACCATTTTCGAAGTGTGGCAGAGGAAACTTACGGGTGATGCTTGTTGCACAACGGCTAAAATCCTAAAAGCCCAACTAATATGTGTTTTGCATGGTGAGACAAGACATATATACACCTTTTTTAGCATGGTAGGACAAAGTTATAGCCGAGGATTATGATATTATGGTAATCTGAGTGATCACTTTTCTTATTGTGATAAGAAAGTTTACATTTATCTCAAAATTCCCTCGTGCAAGTACCCTTTGTGAAGTGCATCATTTGGTACAGTATAAAAGCTTAAATTTTCCTTAGATACCTCTTAAGTAGAGGAGATGCTAAGATGTTGCTAAATTTTAGATTGAACAAACTCATAAATGACTCTTTAAAGTACTTTTTAAACAAAAATATGATGAAGCAGAAAAATAAAACACAAAAGTTAAAAAAAAAAAATTTTGATCTCCTAAAATATCATGTAAGTTATGATTGAAAAAACAAAATGTTGAAAAGTGAACTAAAATAAAACTTATAGGAGACTAGGGAAGACTTGAAAGTTTTATAAGAATGTGAATAGAGCCTCACTTCCATGCTCTAAAACTCTTGAGAACCCACACTAGGAACTCAATGAATAAATGTGAATATGAAGGTTGAAATGAACTATATAGCCCCATGGAATGATTTCTTTATGGGCCCAACCAAACTAAAATTTGAATGTGTAAAGATAATGAGAAGGATAATGTGAATTATGTAGAAATATTTGTATTCACATTTTTAATGCCATCAGATCTACAACACAAACACCCAAGTTGAAAGTGGATGGAAGGTTCCCTTTTAAATGTTTAAGATAAAACTTTGTGCACATTTTAATTATAAAATTTGCATAAACAACCAAAATTTATATATTTTTAAATCATACACACATTGAAATATAGTTTTCATATTCAATTGTGTCAATTTGAGAAGCATTCAGCTGACTAAATGAGCAAGTTGTGGCTTTAAAAATCATGTCATTGGCTTGAGAAGTATGTAACTTCCTTGAGAAGCAAACCATAATTTATAAACTACATAAATGTATCTTGCAAAAACATTGAAATCCATGCAAGAGAATAATGTAAATGCATTAAAAAGCATGAAAGTGCATCATATGAAGACATCATAAATAATAAAGCACTTAAAAAAGAATATAACTATATTATATAAATGCATAAAAAGCATGCAAGTGCATAGATGATTCAAGAAGCATTCGAGCATGATGAAAGTTTGTAAGAACAATGTGAAAATATATTAAAGAACATGTAAGTAAACTATGAAATACACCAAAAATCATACAAATTCACTAAGAGGCTAGCAAATTGTCAAAAGTATTTATTCCCATGCATGTGCTCTGACCAAACACATTTAACTTCTCACTTTGAGGTTTGAGAATTTGAGGTGGGTTAAAATGATGATTGGATTTAAACTTTATTCATCTAAAAAATGTAATTTTTTATAAATGGGATACTATAAACTCTATTCTTTTAAATAAACATACAATTTAAAATATGCAAAAAATATTTTGTTTGAGGTGGCATTAGACCTTTAACACCTTTTGCAAAAAAAAATTCATTAAAAAAAAAACTCTAAAGTTTGTCACTCATATGGAAACTCATGAAGTTAATATTTGAACTAAATCCTTTATTAGTGAGTGGGTAAAGTTAATAAGATTCAAATAATAGAAATCAAATATTTAAATATAAAGATGATGGACATTTTGATAGAAAGGATCAACTACATAGGACCTTATCTCCAAATTCCTCCAAATTTTAAAGTTAATCATTCACAGCTTAAACTCTACTAAAATTTAAAAAAAAATCAATATTTGTCAAAATCTAAAAATATTTTAAGTAAAATTTACCAATTTAAAGTTTAAAAAAAAAATCAATATTTGTCAAAATCTAAAAA
>NW_021318728.1:0-28497 GCF_001605985.2 Dendrobium catenatum
AAATTATATATATGGTTGAAAATTTTGATTTATTTCATTATTGTAAAATTTACTTATTTCCATATTTGCTATGTCAATTATCGTGTGTGGGTATGAAAAGGTTTTAAAGAATTTCTTTGTTCCTAAAGAATTTTTTAAATATCCAATTCACCCCCTCTTGGTTAGTCTTAAGCTAGTTCTTAAAAGTTTAATAACCTTTATGAACTTTCAAGTGGTATCAAAGAGGGATTCAAAAATTAAGTTTTAAATTGCTTTTGAAAAAGGATTAATTGATAACTTTGGAAATTGTAATACTGCGGAAGGAAATTTAATCTCACGACCACATTTATTTGATAATATTCTTTTTTATTTTAAGAAAATTTTCATGTCTACTTTCTTGCAATATATTGATTATCGTATATGGATATTAGTTTAGGAAAGATATTCTGCACCTTCACATTTAGTAAATAACATTAAAACTAAAATACTTTTTTTATAAATGAGAGTACTGATGATAAAAATTTAACCCAACTGAATGCAAAATATTTGAACTATTTTGTGTGCTTTATAATCTTAAGATTATATGTGTGTTTCTACTTGCACTACTGTTAAAGAAATTTGGGATAAACTTGGTATTACTTACGATTTGCATTACTTATGAAAGAATAAGTGAAGTGAAACAATCTAGATTAAATTTTATGATTGATGATTATGAATTCTTTCGCATAAAATCTTGTGAATCCATACCTGAAATGTATACTAGGTTTACACAAATTATTACATCCCTTCATGCTTTAGGTAAATAATTTTCATATTCTAAAAATTAAATAAGATTCTACATTGTTTACCTTCTTCTCATGATGCATAAATTATTATTATTATTACTAAATCTAAAGATTTGAATGTTTACTCCATTGTTAATTTACTTGTATCACTCATTGCTTATGAGCAATGAGTGAGTCAAAGACAACTTGATGTAGGAGAAAGAAAGAATGAGAAAACTGTAGCCTTAAAGGCTAATGATTCAGACAATTCCTCTGATGGATGAGAGGATGATATCACACTATTTACTCGGCAGTTCAAAAGATTTCTAAAGAAAAAGTAAAAGCATTATAAAAAGTGGAGAAAAGGTAAGAATTACAAAAATTTTAACACTTCTTATGATATTATTCATTATCAATGCAGGAGGTCGTGGCACATTAAAACTTATTGCCAAGATCTTAAAAATCACTGAAGTAAGGAGAAGGCTGAAGAAAAAGCTAAGTTCTATAAATACAAGCGATGATCTCAGAAAACCTTCTTAGCCGACTCTGCTTTAGATTCATCTAGAACAGAAGCAGAAAAGAAAGTAACAAATTTGTGCTTAATGGCAAACTATCTTGACCAGTCTGATCAAGATAAGGTATTCCAACTTTCATAAAAATAATTACTTGCTATTTCAGAAAAGATTAATGATTCTTATAGGAATTTGAAAAAGAAGCACGCTAGCTTGAAAACTAAATACTTAGTTCTGCAAAAAGAAAATGAAATGTTCAGAAAATATGATTTTGATTTAGATAAGGATCTTATGGCTTTACTAGATGAGTTTTATGAATTGAATAAGAGATATAATATTTTATCTGAAACACATGATTCTTTGAAAGTATTGCATCTTAATTTTAAAAAATCATTTAAAGAGTTAGAAACATGTGTTAACATTTTAGATCTTAGTGAGCACTCTTTAAAAATTTAATATTTGCTCTTCAAAGTGCTAATGAAATTTTGTTAGAAAAAGGAAAGGCTTTTCAAAATAAACATGCTCTTAAGAACTCATCATGTCATGCATCTCATAAACTTAGGAATAGGAATAATAGTTTTTTTTTTTGAAAGGAATTACAACTTGCATTAAAAAGAAAAAAAATTTCATTACTAACTACTAAAAGATATGAAAGCCTATCATATTCCTCCTTTAACAAAAGAAGGAAGAATATTATTGTCACTAATTACATCCCAAATAAAATCACTAGATAAAGCTATGTTAGCACAAAAATCTACTAACTTATTACAACTACAAAAAGAATAATTAAAAGAAAACATTCTTGAAACCTTTTAAGAATAAAAAATCATCCACCTCTTGCCTCCCGCAGTCCAATCAGATTTGCAAAATGAATCCTGAAGAAACTTGATGACATTTTGATTATCTCCTTGAATAACAATGCCTTACACCTCAAACATGCACTTTTGAACTACCTTCTTCAAAGATTTAGCCGCTAACAACTCAACTTGTGCAATATTCTAATGCATACAACCAAAACCAAAAGCCAACAAGAATCTTCCTTTATTGTCTCTAACCACTCCACCAACACCTGCTTTGTTATTTTGCAACAAAGAAGTATCAATGTTAATTTTAATCTACTCGGGATGAGGAGGGTGCCAAAAATTGCAAAATAACTGCTACTGATTAACACCCCCCCAGTTTCTCGAGATAAGTTTATTATAGTTAGAAGAAGACACAAAGTTGAGAACTTCTAAAGCAATAAAAACAACAATGTCTTCTCTACCTCCATGCTTCACCTTATTCCTACTTTTCCAAGACAAGTATAGCACTATACAATAAACTTTAGCAATAAAAGGATTAGAATCAACTAACCTTTCCAATGCCAATATGCATTCTTGAAAAGATCTGAAATCGGGAACTTGAATTCCCCATGCATTCTACCAATTTATTACTTGGATCAATCTTAAACAATGAGCTGCTATATGGTCGACATTTTCAACTGCATCACACCCTCTTGGACATAAATTACTACTCATCAGTCTTCTATACATTAGGAAATCATTTGTTGGAATAGCATTATTGTAGAAATTCCATAAAAAGAGCTCTACCCGAGAGTTCAACTTCAGCTTACTTATCCATTTCCAATAATTTTCATCTGAGTCATCTTCATTTTCAGTTCCTGAAACCAGAATAGATAAAGTCTTCCCATAAAATTTACTTTTTAGCTCCATTTGGTCATGTAATAAATCTGGACAAAAAGGAATAAGAGAGATAATATCCAGAAGTTCTTTTCCAAAATGTTGATGAACCGATTAGTATTCCATCTTCCATTGCTAATAAGTGCATCCAAAATAAGTGTGTCATCATCCAATTCTAAAATAAAAGTAGGCCACTTCTCAATATTTTTATCAAGAATCTAAACATCTTTAAGCACATTAATAGATGAACCCGAAGAGATTTCCCACCTGACAATTTTGTTAAGAGATTTCCATCCATTTAGAATTATTTTCCACGAAATAGAGCTACTTCTCTTTGCATCACAATTCCACCAATTGTGTCCATACTTTACAATTAGATTCCTGTTAAGAAGTGACTATGGCTTTTAAATAAATTTTCCAAGCATGATTTGCCCTTAACAAGCCCATTTTTGAAATTGCTGAGCATAAACCCTTTCCTCCTTACCTCCTTGACTTACATAGCACATCCCAAGCCACATAATGAAGACCATGGTTACCATTATGTTTATTCCAAATATAATTCCTAAACATCTTATCAAATTCCTTCAGGAGACTCAAAGGAACCAAAGTATGTGTAACTAAAAATAATGGAAGAGAAAGAAAAACATATTTGACCAGCATTAAATAGTTTGTTAACCCTTTTCCTGGTATTAGATATTATTCCTATGACATGTTAGGACACATTAACTGCACTTGTATAATCCACCATCAAATACATTTAGTGTGGAGGCCTAAGTTGCATCAACCACATCATGACATGTATTTTGATGATTTATCCAAATTCAAGAAGGGAGCCAAATTCACTTGGGCTCCAAAAATAAATTTTTTAGTAAGGGTTCTCACAAAAGACCTAGTGGGAGCATGTGATTTATGGGCTCGATATTTATTTCCTATCACTTGAAATTATCCATTCATGAGCTTCTCAATGTATGTATTTGTCTTGTGACTTTATTTAATTTTTTATTATTTTAGTCCTTAATTTTTGTTGATTATTTTATTTTATTTTTGTTATTTTTTTATTTTTTCCTTTTTTATTTTATTTTTACTAAATATCATTCTTTATGATTGTGTCATGATTATCACATAAACCATTTCATTGAACCTCACTGTCTTTTCCTGCAAAGAAAAAATTTCATCTTCTATTATACTGTATGAACCACCTTCGTACTGTATGATCTACACAACACTATCTTGATCATAACCCTTGGCTTAATGGATGATCCATATTATATCTATGGTTGACAATCGAACTATGTGAACACCTATTCATCTGGATAATACACATGTCAATCTATATTGGGACAAATTCATTTTGGTTGGTACAACATTTATAATTGATTGTACTATACCAACACATATTCATACTATACAAATCTTTTGGTCAAGGGTCGTACTACCTGACTCCTTAGGATGATCTCCCTATCTTTAATCTTTTGGTATAATGTCTGATTATACTGTACAATCAGATAACCTTTTTACTGATCATCTGGCCAAATTGATTGCTCATGATAATCCTGTACAATCTCACGATCATACTGTATGATCTATTGAAATTCTATTTAAACATCCCCAATTCATTCAAATTCTTCACACAATCCTTCTAATCCTCCTTTTTGCAATACAAAGTTGTATAAGGGTTGGCGGTGAAAGCGTAGTCACCAAACCCAGGGTGCTTCCTCCTCTCACAAGTCTACCGACAATCATTTTATGGCAACTTTTGATGAAGATACCTACCTTAAATACAAAGAAGCCAAAATCACTAGTTCTAGGCTTCTCAACCAATAGGTCTAAAATGTTCTAGTAATGAATATCTTTAATTTCACAACATTCTAATTCCTCCTCACTTTAGCCTATCCATTCCACTCTAAAATCCTCTACGAGTTCCTAGCAAATCTTAGGATTAGTGGGGTTGCCACTATAACGTCTTCCCGTATTTATTGTTAGAATGTGGTAATAACCAAAGAGGGCATGAGAACCCATTTTTAGTTAAACACCTAAGGAAATAGACATCTTTCCAGGCCCTTAGATCTAATTTTAATTGGAGTGATATAAATCTTTTACATAGAAATACTGCTCTGAACTTCCAGTAACCCTTGGTTTACACTCTTAATCAAAATGCTAGGGTTATAGAGTATGTCTTGAGAACATCAATCATCCTTAAAGTTGGAGATCGGGTAAACATGGCTCGCCTACTTTCAATTGCCACTTACTTCATCATGTAAAATGCCCAAATTGATGAAGCCCAAACATTAATCAATTACATCCAAGATTTTACTTCCATTTGACTCCCAACCACTATAAGGAAACAAAACAATTCCCTAGGACATATGATTGGATATATCTTGGAAAAAAATATAATATCACATATCCTGCTCCTCCTGACCATACTCCAATCTTATTCTCATATGCCTCATTATGTATGCTCATTCATAAGGAATAAAAGCCAGAAGACCCACTGTTTGATGAAGAAGGAGATGCTGCACTTGCAGCTGATCCTGCACGTACACGTCCTCCTCATCACTACCCATATGAGGAGTTAATTTAGTGATTTAATAGACTTGAGACTTGCTTGGATCAACAACAAACCCAATATGATAATGATATGGTTTGTTTAGGGAGCAATTTGGAACTATCCAGCATTAGTTAACCTCCATCCAACAACGTTATGATAACTTAGGCAGTTTTTCCAACCTCTTCCACAGCCACCATCTGATCAGGATCCACCTCTGTTCTAGTTTTTTTAGTTTTTGTTGTGTTTTTATTTTCTTTTTATGTCTTTGCTTGTTTTTTTTTTTTTACTTTATGTTTTTAATTGATTTTCATTTTAGTCCATCTTCTATTGTCAAATTTTTTTCTTATAATAATAATAAAAAAATATGTTTCTTATCTATGTCAAGTGGTTCTTGTATTTCTTTCAAGAGGGTTCTTGTATTTCCTTCAATTATGAGTTGTTTTCTTTGCTCTTTTCTTGAGAAATTTTTAGACAAGTAAAATGTTATTTCTCTTGATTATACTCTACAACTTGTATTTATACTATACGAATTAAATCATAATGTACGACTTTGATTGTACTGTACGAATAAACTCTTACTACAATATTATTTTCTGTTTGTAATTAAATTACTATTATTCTAACTTAATGATTTACAACAACAACAACAACATCAAGCCTTTGTCCCACTATGTGGGGTCGACTACATGAATCATTTTCGCCATTGTGTCCAGTTAAAAGTCAAATTATGATTTAAATCTAATAAAGAAAGATCATTACTAATATTTTCTAACCAAAACTTTTTATTTCTACCTCTACCTTTCTTAACATAAGTCGAATATAATCCATCAAATTTCCTAATCGGGTCATCGGAAGGCATCCGTTTAATGTGACCAAACCATCTAAGGCAGCTCTCTCTAATCTTATCTTCCACTGGAACTACTCCAACCTTTTCATGTATATGCTCATTTCATATCCTATCTCTAAGGGTCAAGCCACTCATCCACCTAAGCATCCTATTCTCTGCAACACTTAACTTAGTATTATGCTTCTCTTTTAATGGACAACATTCGGCACCATAAAGCATAGCGGGTCTAACTTAACAATTTAAATAAATAATTGCTGACTTTTTTAAAACTAAAAGGATAAAATTTTATGAATTTACATATCCCTTTTTATTTATTTTGCAGGTTAATTCCTTGTATGAATTTTAAAATCTAAATCAAATTGGAATTGAGATGGTTGAAATGAAAACATATTCATTCTATTACATTTTTTTATATAATGGATATATTCTACAATTTGAGAAATAGAATTAATTAATTTTCTAAATAAGACTATTTTTTCCTATTAAAAAGATCAGATTTACTTTATAGATTATTCCTCCCTATATAAGTGAGTGAGTTATTCTTCTCTTCTATTTGAAAGATAAGCTTTACAATTGAGATTCTTAAAGATTTAGAAAGGAATCAATTTATAAAAAAATCAAAAGAGGTAAAAAATGTGCCCAAAATCAAAATATGCACAATGACACCAAAAATAAAACATGCACTAATCGTATCAAAAATAAAAGATGAGCAATCTGTGTGAAAAGCTGATAAAAGAGGCATAAAATGAGCCCAACTTAAATTAGCTATTATTTATGGTAAATCATTAAATCTTAGAAAATCCCTTTGTATCAAAATATGTTTAATACTTGATTTTGGAAAATCTTGGTTCTTCATTCATCACTTTTATAGAAATATTCTATTTGATATATTTCATGCAAGCAAACTAAAAGGTATAAATTATCCTATCTAATTGTAATTCTTGAATTATTTTTTTGTTTAAACAAATGACTTTAGCTTGTAAAGATTTTAAGTTGGGTGTGCAAACTCTAGAATCCAAATCTTTTGGTTTTAATAAAGTCAACACTTATCTTATTTGGTCTTTTCTGTTTGTAGAGTAAATTTATCACATTTTGCAAAATGCCCATGAGAGTTATCATAACTATGAAGTTCTTTCTTTATGTTAAGTTGTTAGTCTTTTTGAACCTTTTTATTTTTTTATTTCTATTTATGTTTATGTTTTTCCTTCCTGCTGCTTTCTCTCTTTTTGTGACATCAAAAGGAGAAGAATTATGTTGTTGTTGTATTATTGATATTTTGTTATATTTTTTGTATGTATTGTTATTCATTTTATATATGGTTATAATCTAAGGGGGAGTTTAGAGGAAAGTAACATTTTAAAAATCCTAATCAATAATGTTTTTCATCATAAAAAGGGGGAGATTATTACAAATCTGACCCAAGCACTATAATTTTGATGATAACAAATATTATTGTGTATTTTATTACTTTCTCCTTATTTTGTCATATTTTATGTTTTTTTTGTGTACTACTCTTTCAGGAAATCAGTCCACTTTCACTTGTAATTTTGATCAACTCAAGATTGGGTAGACTAGAGTTATATTATATACTTTTTAATTTGTTATATATTTTTATCTTGTTGAGTTGTATCATGTAATTGGGTCGATATCATTACTGAGTAATCTTGCACACTATGGTGAGAGAAAAATGTTTTTGAGAGAGGTTTTTTAAGTATATTATACTATTCAATTTTAGCATCGTATTATATGACCTTATTTTGTAATGTATGATTTTAATTCATATTGTATGATCTAGTGTGCTTTGTCAAAACCCTACCCATCAAAGGTTAAGAAAGATACTAATTATGTGTACATTATACAATATGATTTGGTTTGTATTGTATACCCTAATTGAAATATTTCTTAATTAACCCCTCAATATCAAGCAATGAAATCATGGATAATTATTATGACTGGTCATACTATATGATATAGTTCATATAATATGATTGACAGTGTACGAAATTGGTCGTCCTAGAGATTGTACCAAATAAAATCCATTATTTTTGTACTGATCATATTATACGATGTCCATAATGCCAGACAATTGATAGTGTACGAAGTTGGCTGTCCTAAGGGTCATTCCAAATGAACAGAACAAATTCCTATAATTTATACCATTTGATATTTTAATTATAATGTATGAAATATTATAAAGGTTGAACAGTTCATTTGCATGAATTTTCTTAATGAGTAAATTACACTCATCATACGGTACGATACGTTTATTGTACTGTACAAATAGAAGATGTAACTCCTAAAAATTAGGGTTTCTTGAAGTTCACTACTTAAGATTTTCAAAGACTTCTATTAAAAAATATTTACCTATTGAGACTTCATAAGAGAGACCTTGAGGGGGAGAAGAAGGAGAGGTTTGTGAGAGAAGAGAAGGAGATTTTGTGAGAGATAAGTTGTGAGGGGATTCACAAGGCTGCTCCAAGCAAGAATCTTGCCTAGTATCTACATGCATATGTTTGGATTCTCTGTGGCTCCAGAGAAGAAGATGTTCCAAAGATCATGGTTCTCTGACCATCACCTAGAGGGTGAAAATAGAGTTGTGGTTCTTTGAACATCACCTAGAGAATGAAAATAGAGTTGTGGTTCTCTTACCATCACATGGAGGGTGAAAATAGAGTTGAGGTTATCTTCCCATAAAGGAGTCACGATTCTTTGTCGCACCGGGGTGGTAAAATAACATATGTACTAGATTCTCGACATTATTGCGATAAAAAAGGGAAAGTCACTAATATTTAGTGCAATACTAGGAGAGGGAGTCTCTAAGATGTAGGTTAGGTTAACCAAACCACTTTAAATTCTAGTGTGTTCATTCTAATTATTTTTTGCACTTTAGTTTCTATAATTATATGTGTGGTTGAAAATTATGATTTATTTCATTTTTATGAAATTTACTTATTTTGTTTACCGCTGTGTCGATTATCATGAGTGGGCTTGAAAAGGTTTTAAAGAATTTCTTTTTTCCTTTAAGATTTTTTAAATATCAAATTCAACCCCCTCTTGGTTTGTGTCAGCCTAGTTCTTAAAGGTTTAAAACCCTTTATGAACATTCACATGTTACCTACCAGGGGATTGAAGCCAATCTTGAAAAGAGTAAGGCATTAAGAGATGTGGCGCCCCCAAGAAATATGAATAAAGTCCAACATTTGAATGGAAGGATTTCAGCCCTATCTTTCTTCTTTGGGCTGCTTGGGGGATAAATACTTATCTTTATTCAAGATACTATGACATGCTCATAACTCAAGATTCCAATTAACAGACAAATGCCAGGAAGCTTTGGAACAGTTCTAATATATTTGACCTTACCTCCACTACAGTCAAAGAAAATGCTGGGATAAAATTTATACATATATATGGCTATCTCTTCACAAACTATAAGCTCACACTTGGTCATAAAGAAGAATACTATAAGACATCTCATTTCTTATGAAAGTAAGTGTTACAAACATGTTTTTAGATTATGATTTTGATGATAGCAAACAAATCTTTCTTCACTACGACTGCTTTTTACTACTGACTTTTCAGGAATCAAAGATCGGACGAAAAAACGGAGCCAGCTCAAGATGGGGTAGATTAGGGTTGAGTCAGTCTGTAATTTTTCCCCTCTTGAGTCAATTGTAATCTTTGTTGTGACTAATGCAAAGTTACCCTACACACACACACACTTGAGAAACTTAGAATTTCTGTTTTTACTCACATCGGCCAGGACGATATTTATATCGGCCTGGACGATCGAGCTTAAAATAGAAAATCTAATAAGGGGTTCTTAATTAAGGCAGTCGTCATTAGCCAATCGGTCTGGATGATACGTGTATCGGTCGGGACGATAGGATCAAAATAGAAAGAAATTACCGCCATAAACAATTAAGGTATTCTGTATTTTTGGCAATCGACCAGGACGATCTTGGATCGGCCTAGACGATATTCATAATTATACCTTAATTAATCAGACAAATCAAGAAAGTAATTAAGGATGATTGATACGATCACATATCCTGGATGATCACAGGATCAGCTAGGATGATCTATTCAAAAAACCTTGTTACTTCTGGACGATCGGGATCGGACAGCTTGAATTCAGGGCGATACTCTGGACAATTTTTCTCTGATTTGAACTGATTGGCTTGGATAATTGTGAGATCATCTTGGACGATCAAGCCAATTTTTAATTGTCCAGTTTGCATTCAGGGCGATGCTTCTGGCCGGATTCATGGGATTTGTACTAGATCGGCCAAGACGATTGCCATATCGTCTTGGACGATATTGTCGGCAAACTTCGCAATTAATGAGCTCCTCTGAAGCTCTTCTATTTAAGAGCTCTTGTTCAAACATTTTTTGAAATCCTTGGATGCTATCTTTGACCACGAGAAAACCTAAAGGAGAGAGAGAGATAGAGAGAGAGAGAGAGAAGGATCTTGTGAGGGGGAGCTTGTGAGGGGATTCGTAAGGGTTACTCCAAGCATTGCCACTTCTTCTTCCTAGATTCTCTCTGTCCTTGGAGAGGTTGGGAGAGGGTAAGTTCCAGCAAGCGATCGAGGTCTCTGCCTGCTTCAGGAGGAAGCAAAAAGAGGAAGGTTCTTTTGCCCTTGCCGTGGGGTGGCAAAAAGAGGTGTATGTAAGAGGCTTCCGCCTAGCTGTGGGGGCTAAAGGAGAGTCACAATTGTAGTGCAATACTCGGAGGCGCCTCTGGGAGTGGACATAGGTCGAGTTGACCGAACCACTATAAAACCCTTTGTGTCTTGTTTTTTACTATTCCGCTTTTATTTCTTTCGCTCGTTATTTCTTTTGTGGTGATTTGGTTTGTAGATTGTGCTTTACCTAAAGATTTTTTAAATACCAATATCCCCCCCCCCCCACTTGGTTGGCCTTGGGCCAGTTCTAATAGGGGCTTAAGACATCCTCTAAACGAACTTTCAAGTGGTATCAGAGCAGGATTCATAAAAACAAGTTTGAAAACTTTTTGAATTTAATCCATGGCTAACTTGGAAATCGTAATACCACCGGAAGGGTAATTCTATTACCCGACCAACCTTTGTTTGATAATATCCCATTGATTTTGGAAACTCGCATGTCTACGTTTTTACAATCCACTGATTATCGCATTTGGATGCTTGTTATACGGATAATTACACACCTCCAACTGGTAAACTTAACGACATTACTGTTTCACTTCCTTTTACTGAATGGACTTTAGATGATAGGGATCTGGCTCAATTGATGCAAAAATCTTAATTGCTTTTTCTGTGCTTTAAAATCAGAAGACTAATGCATGTTTCCACTTGCAAAACTGGTAAAGAAATTTGGGATAAATTGTGTATCACTTATGAAGGCACTAATGAAGTTAAACAATCCCGTTTGAACATTCTCTTGCATGACTACAAACTTTTTCGTATGAAACCTCATGAATCAATTTCTAAAATGTATACAAGATTTACTCAGATTGTTACTTCCTTGCATGCCTTAGGAAGAGAGATTTCGAATTTTTAAAAAGTAAACAAGATTTTATGATGCTTGCCTTCCTCTTTTTATGCAAGAATTTTGATATTTTTCATTTCTTTTTTTAAGAACTATTTATAGTTGTTTTTTTTTCTTTATCGGAGTACATAATTAATGATTTTGAATATCATCTTCTATTTTAGTATTCTCGTGCAATCTTAAAAACTTTAATGTCATGACTTGATGAGATTTCTAATTCAATCTTCAAGGTAGCTATAAATTCAAATTTTAATATACTCATATCTAATTTTTAATACTAATTATTCATCGTAGAATTTAAAGTTAAATTCATAAAAGTATAGCTTTTAAATTCAAATTAGGATAACATCTCAAATGGTTGAATTAGTTAAGTATTAGTATTTATAACAAATGAAGTATAAATAAAGTCCATTTAAAATAGGATCTAGAGTTTTATTGTTATCCAAAATTTTCATAATTTTTAATTATCATTTTATAAGGGTTAATTAAATAATCAGAATATAAAAGTAATTAGAGGATAATAATAATTTAAGCATGAAGGGTATTTACTAATATACAAATGAACACATAAACAAACACTACAAACATATGCTTTTATATGAGTGATAAAGACTACATAAAATATGTTATGAACATAAAACAGAACATATCATTGATATAACATATCTGATACTAACATCAGACATACATGGGTTTCCTTCAGAATCTCTAAGTTTTAAATCTTCAGTGATACTATAAATGGAAATAAGAAATGAAATAATAAAATACAACACAATAAACTAACAATAATATATATATATATATATATCTCAAGCTTACCCATTAGAATCAGGGTCTTCCTCATCTTCTTCCTACTCTTCATCTCTCTCCCTATGCTGTCAAATAAAAGGTCGATACTCAGTGTAGATGGAAACTCTTATTCCCCCGTCTTATCAATAAATGGACTATTTCTAAACATTCCAATAAGAGCCTCATTTAAATAAGATGTTTACTGGATGTATTTCTCTTGTTGGTCTGTTATATGAGCCATCCACATTTTTATTTCAAATTGCTAGTCTGTTGTCTCTTCTTAAAGTTAAGTCACCTTCTCCATTTTCACACTAAAGTATTCCACCTGATTACTTAAGGATTTAGGAGTCCTGGCACTCTTCATACTGCTACTTCTCTCTACTCCTCTAGAAGTCCTAGACTCACTAGGATCCTCCTCTTCTCTATCTCTTGCTTAAAATTTAGTATTTTTACCCTTGTGAGAGCAGTTTTGGGGAATAACAGTTCTTCATTTTGATTACCCCGCACTCTTGATCCTACACAAATAGCATACACAAAAAAAGGGTGGCCTAGACTTGCTGAAATTGTTCTCTTCAAAAGAAGTTTGTTTATGTACCTAAAATTGGGGAAGTGCAAGACAGAATTTCCAAAAAAAAATAGTGATATGAGTAACAAATATGCTGGAGAAGAGTTTGTTGCACAAGAACTAGCTGTTAATAGTTCGGAAAGGTTGGATCCCAGTAAACTGACTAAAAAGTATGACTCAGTGCTATGTGCTCCAGTGGAAGATGATGTTAAAGATCAAAAGAAGGAGACTATACAAATTTCAGAAAGCAATATGTTCAAGTTCCTGGATGGAATTGAGGAGGATGATGTTAATCCGAGAGATGGAAAAAATAATGAGAACTCTGTTCTAGAAGAAGGAGAATTGGGAACAGCAAGTTATGAGGAGGATGGCTCTATTAATTTGGTAACGATAAAAGTAAATTCTCATGAGGGTGCTTCTGAAGCAGGAGGAGGAAGAGGAGTTGTTTCTATTTTGGGGAACTCAAAAATCAAGCAAATAAAGGAGATCAAATCATTGGGTCCTATAAGTTCTTCCATGAGAAGTAACAGGATTGAAGGCTGGAGTGAGAGGAGGATCTCCCTCGGCGCTTAAATGAGTTCCATTCTCTTTTGGAATTATAAAGGAGCTAATAAGAGGGAGGCCTCTCCTTATTTGAAAGAGGTTGTAAAAGATTGGGTAATTTTTTTTTATAGGCATAGTTGAAATGAAAATTTCTTCTACTGAAAAGGAAGAAGTTTTTAAAGTTTTGGGAAACAATTGCGATGCTTTCATTTACCCGTCTGAAGGAAAATCAGGGGGTATTATGACAATGTGGAGGACAGATTTGTCCACTTTCTCAGTTTTAAAGAGTTATTCTCAATGTTTATTTGGGGAGCTGAGTTTTTTGAAGAATAATTCAGAGTGGTTGATTTTGACGGTATATACAGATTGTGATTTGCATAAAAGGAGAAGTTTATGGGAGTTTTTGGGATCCATTTCCAGTACTAATCTCCCCTCTATCTTAGGGGGAGACTTTAACTGTGTTTTATCACAAGAAGAAAAAAGGGGAGGGGAAAATTTTAAATTTTCCCTTGGACCTCAAGAGATGAAAACTTTTATGAATCTTAATGATTATCATGAAATTGGTTTTGTTGGACCAAGGTATACTTTGTGTAACAACAAAAGTGGGAGTGCAAGAATTTTGGAAAGGCTAGATAGGTGCTTATTAAACACTAGGGCTCTTAAATTAATCCCTGAAGCTTCAACTAGACATTTGAATAGGATAGCATTGGATCATTGTCAGATCAATCTGAAGCTCTTCAATCCAATGGAGAAAGTTGAACATTGGATCATACCCAACATCTGCAGTTATAGTTCAGAGAATTTGGAATAAATTTTATACTGGAGACCCTATGGAGAAATTGAATTCAAAGTTTTGTAAAACTTCAAAGGCATTACATTTTTTGAGTAAAGAAAAAATAAAGGATTTGACAGGATTGAAAGACAAATTGATGAAGGAAGTGGCTGATCTGCAATTAGAGGAGTCAAATAAAAATGGCCTTTTTGAGGAAAAATTGCTTATTCTTCGGTCCAAGGTGCATGAGTTGAACGTTACACTTGCTCGGATCAACACATGGTGGAGGTAGAGAGCTAAAGTCAAATGGTGGAGTGAAGGAGATAAGAATTAAAAATTCTTTCATGATGTAGCAAATAGCTGGAGGAATTCTAATGCCACTCATCAATTGAAGGATGATCAAGGAAATATTGCTAATTCTCAATCTGAAATTGAAGGAATTTTGTTGTAGTTCTTTAACAACAAATGAAGAAGGAGGGAATGTAAGCTTTATGGTTGGCCTAATCGTCTTTTCAAACTATGCTTGGAAAATTCTAAATATATGGAGGCTAATTTATCTTTGTAAAAAGTTGAAGCTGTGCTGAGAGAGCTCGGTTCAAACTTTTCCCCAGTTATGGATGGGATAACTTACTCATTCTTAAAACATTATTGGAAGGTTATTAGTCAGGATGTATGGATGGCTATCCAATATTTTTTTTACACAAGGAAAGATGAATGCTAAATGGAAAGAGACAATGGTGTTTCTGATTCCTAAGGCTAAACATTTCGTTCTTCCTTCTCATTATCGTCCGATCAGTTTATGTTTATCTGTTTATAAGTTGATTGCTAAAATCCTTTTAAATATACTTATGAAATTCATTCACAAAATTATTTCGGAAGAGAAAATGGCTTTCATTAAAGGAAGGACATTATCAGACAATATTTTTTTAGTTCATGAATTGTTTAACAAATTTAGATTTTCCAAATCTAAAACAGGGTTGATTGCAATTAAAATTGATATGGAACAAGCCTATGATAGTATGGCTTGGCCGACACTCAAGCAAGTTTTGAACTATTTTGGTTTTCCATTTAGATTTTCTAATCTAATATTGGAATGTGTTATGGATCCCAAATTTACAATTATGTTAAATGGTATTAAGTCGGAATGGATTGAGGCTAGAAGTGGTCTTCGTCAAGGGTGCCCACTATCTCCGTATGTATTTCTACTATGCTCTCAATTGCTATCTGAGGAGTTTCATTGCAATGGGAAGGATTTGGGAATTAAAGTTGCTCCAAATGCTCCAAGGATTAACCATTTGATGTTTGTTGATGATATCTTATTGTTCTATGAAGCCAAGCTCTATCAGGTGAGAAAAATTAGAAAAATTATCTCAAAATATTGCTTATGGATGGGTCAAGCAGTAAACAAGGAAAAATCTAATGTCATGTTCGGGAAGATGGTGGGTCAGAGAGCTAGAAAGCATATTCAAAACATATTCAAATTAAAAAAATTAAAGGAGATGAATTATCTTGGGATTAAAATGGCTTTCAGAAGGATGTTGTTGTCAGATTTCTTAAGCATCATTGAGAAAATTTCTTGCAAGCTCAATGTATGGGGTAACAAGCTCATTTCGTTAACAGGAAGAATTGTACTTGTAAAATCCATTTTACAATCTTTTCCTGTTTTTTTGTGTCTCATTCTTTGGCACCAGTGAACATTTTATGGAAAATTGACAAGCTTTGTAGAGATTTTATATGGAATAAGCCTGGAGGAAATCGAGGTACACATTATTTGTCCTGGTTGGAGCTTTGCAAACCAGTTTCAAATGGTGGAAGAGGACTATGTTTAGTTGAAATCATTTCAGGATCTCTTAGAGCTAAATTTTCTTGGAGCTTTTTAAATAATTCAGGCTCTTTATTAAACAGATCCATCAAAGCTAAATATAGTAACATCTGGAATGCTGAAATCAGGAAGAACAGTTCGGTTACTTGGAAAATTCTCATTATTGGTATGGAATCTCTTAAATCAATGGTGAGATGGAGGATTGGCTCAAGATCTTCTATCAAAATTATGAAAGATGTATGGATCTTAGAAAAATGTCTTGATAGATGGCCAACATTTATTTGCTGTAGCTGATGAAGAATTTCCAAAACTACGGGAGTTTATTACTGACGGAAGTTGGGATATTATGATGTTATGTAAGTGGTTTGGTCAGAGTTTGGTTGACTGTATTTCTCAAATTCAAATCAATAAAAATTGTAATGATCAGTTAGAACTTATGCTGAAATTATATGGTAAATCAATCTCGGCTTTGGTGGATAAGAACAAAAGGGTTCATGAGGAGTACAACAAATGGCTTAAGGGCTGACAGTTATCTCCACAGGTAGAATGCTTTTGGTGGCATCTGTTTAATAACGCCTTACCTACTAATGATTTTTTTTATAGGATGATGGTAAATAACAACTCTTGTCCTAGGGGTTGTTTGGAAATAGAAAACATAATTCATGTGGTAGGAAATTGTTGTTTGATCCATATGGCTATAGCCAAGTTGAATGATTGGGGTTTCAAAGTTCCAACAATTACTTCATTTAATGATTGCATATAAGAACTTAAAGCTCTATCTGGTGGCAATAAATTCATTGGAAATTTGTATTGCTCAATGGTGTTTGTATCTTGGAAAAGCAGAAATCGGATTAAACATGGAGCTGAAGAACTCGGTCTGGGTTTCATTGCATCTAACCAGCTTCGGCTGAATTTAATCTAATTTTGGAAACTAGGGTGCTAACCAGCTTTGGCTGAATAAATCTTATTGGCACCCTCCTCCTCCCGATTGGATTAAATTTAACTTTGATGCAGCTCTGTTACAATCCTATGAAGCAGGCATTGGTGGAGTTTTTAGAGATCACAAAGGGAGGTTTCTTTCATCTTTCGGTTTTAAATGCTCTCATTGGGATATATGAGCATTGGAACTTGCTGCATTTTGGCACTTGAAGGTGGTTATGAAGGAATGGATGGTGGAAACTAAAGGCTTAATCATAGAGGGATATAATATAAATGTCATCAAACATCATCAAAAGTCGGTTGAAAGGGCTGATTGGAGAAAGAGGGAAGATGATTTTGAAGATCACTCATTCCTTAAAGATTTTGGTTCATTCATATTTCATTTTTCTTATAGAAATTGTAATAAGTTGGCAGATTTTTGTGCTAACTTAGCTTTAGAAGGAGATTTTTATTGGGATGATCTTACTTGTAATAATGTTCCTCCTCATTTCATTTCTTTATTGAAGGAGGATGGTGATAGATGTTCTATCACCTAGTAGCTTGTATCTAGGTTTCTTTTCTTCTTTTCTTTTAATGCAAATGGAATTTTCATCAAAAAAAAAAAAAAGTTGTTCCCCTTATAATGTATGTAAGGGAAGACATGATATATTTTCCAATGTTAATGATGTGGCTAGTTTGAATGAAAAAATTTAGGAGGGCTCTATCCTTGGTTACTTCATTTGTTCTTGTTAGGAGGAATGCAAGTAAAGATGAGATAGTGCCAAGCCTTAGAGTTTTGAGTCATATAAGATGCAAGGAAATTAATGATTTTCTATTCTCTAGCCTTCCACCTATCTCAACTATTTATTCCACAAAGTAAATCAAGAATTTCTTGGGAATCAAATGGTGCTAAAAGGAAAATATTAATTAAATTCCATATCTTGCACTTTAAAAACTCTATTAATAGTGGAAGAGTCCAAAGGAATCCATCTCCCTCTCACAAAACATTTAAAATCGAAAGCATCCTTTCCATTGGCAAAAAATTCATGCACTACATTGATAATGGCCACAAATGGTTCCTCACAGAAATGTGCCTATCCTATAGAAGAAATGGTTTGAAGGATTGGTTAGGTTGGGTTAAGAAAATCACACTTAGGAATCAAAGGTTTTGTGATTACCTACTTTATTTACCTAGCGTTGATTGCCTCAGAAAAAAAATTTAAGTCTATAATAAGTGGCAGGTCTCTTCTTCCCTGATCCAATGATTTTGGGGGCCATTGCTATATAGAGAAGTTTGAGAGTAGAAAGAAGAAATGGATGGAATGCATGTGAAATGAAATAAAAAATTACATGCCAATTTATCAACTTCAAAATACTACGGTGCTGCAAGGTATGGCACCGCGATGCTTAATGCATGCGCTAAATATGAAAATGTTCAAATTCAAATGTTTTCATAGTTCAGTCCATGTAGCACAATGGTGTTGGTTTTGGGAAATCAAATTTACAGTTCAGAAATAAGCCAGCACTGTGGTGCTATCAATGCTATAATGATGAAAATGATTTGGGACCACGGTGTTAGTTCCAGCACTATGATGCTTACTTAAAACGAATAATGTGAATTTTAATCCAAACGATTTGTTTTAAATACTGGCTTAACATTACTTAATTATTGTGTTTGATTAGTGTTACAACACATCAAAGATAAATACTGTGGTGCTAGCTTATATATTTATTAAAGCTATTTAAATTTCACTTTACTGTACTGAACTAAATAGAATGTAAGAGCTACGGTGCTCTGATAGATGGTGTCATGGGGTTGAAATGAAGTAATATAAATATTTTTAAAGACCTAACTATGACTGCAAAATGCAATGCAATGTAAATAAAAACTAAATCAAATTCATTATAAATATGTAAATATAATATTAAAGTATTTGGATAAACTATAAACTATTTGGAGATTCAATCACTTAATTTAAAATAAAAATTAATTAATTAAAAACTATTTGGAGAAAATATTTTGAATTGATGGAATATAAATACAATATGTTTCCTAATGATTCTCTTTTATATTGATGCTATTCATAATACATGCATCACTAGTCACTTAATCAAGCATGAAGAGACAAAAATAGATTAAACCCCTTCCAACCTCAATACCTACCACTCTAAACTCTCATAGTCTATCACCCTATGAGAATTTTTGAAGAATAAACATAGCGTGTACTATTAAAATCCCCTCATGATGATTCATCTCTATAAATTTTATACATTAAAGGCACTATTTCTATGGCTGCATCATGCCAATCCAACATACCTGGTTGTGCCTACTTTCCTATTCTTAGGCTCCACATTACACATGATATTAGCCATACATATGTCCACAATGTGCATTAAATAAATACTTAGTATATTGAAAACATCATGAAATTATTCATAAAGAGAATTTATTAGTACTCCATATTGTGTTTACACCATAAATCCAAAATTAGAGAATTAATTAGCAAGACATAAAGAATAAGTGAAGCAAATTCATTTTCATTATTTGCACAAAAGAAATAAACCATAAAAGAAAAGATATCATCAGATGGGTTTAATAATCTCCTCTCTACTCCTCCTTAAACTTATAGAATTTCTTCCATAAACACATGCCACACTTAATGGAATTATCTAGTACTTCTATGAATTCCCTTAGTAGTCACTCCAAAGAAAAAAATTGAGAAGCACTATAAAGACTGAAATTAAATAGGTGACTGAACTCTTCTACTAATATTATATATGAATAATTTATAGTGAAACACAAAAAATGGAGTCCAACAATGCGGTGCTCGAGAAACTTGCACTATGAACACGACAGTGCTAAAGAGTTTCTCCACTACAATGCTTGCTGACATGGACCAACTGTTTAATGAATTGAAACGTTGCTTTGATGGTACATCATGGCCTGAATGGCTACAACTATAGCACTACGGTGCTACTGATGGTTGAGCACTATGACATCCACATGGCACTCTCTTGTAGCACTAGAATTTGGCCCCACAGGGGATAAAAGTTCGTTAGGGATGTTAAGCCCTTATGAACTAGCCCGAGGCTAATCAAGAGGGGGGGGGTGGGTGAATTGGTATTTTAAAATTTCTCAAACAAAAATCACGATCTTTTAAAATATTTTAAAACCACAAACCAAATAATCTTTCACTAGAAAATAAAATGTGGAAATTAAATACGAAAATGCAATAAGAAAGAGCACATAATATTTTATAGTAGTTTGGTCAACTTGATCTACATCCACTCCCTTTAGCCTCTCCTCCGGGTATTGCACTAAGCTTAGTGACTCTCTTTTTGCTCCCATAGCAAGGCGGAGAAGCCTGTACAAAAACTCCTTTCTACCGACCCTGGTGAGGCACATAACCCTTTCGCTTCCTCCTGAAGTAGGCAGAGAACCTGACTCCTTTCCCTTCCTCTTGAAGCAAGCATAGAACCTAAATCAATCGCTAAAGTAGACCTCTCTAGAACCTCCAAGGAACTAGGGATGACGATTGGAGAAAATGGCTCGGATCCTTTCTTAGAGCAACCTTTATGAAACCCTCACAAACTCCCCCTCATAAGATCCTCTGTCTATCCCAAGCTCTCCCTCTCCTCTTGGCTCTCTCAAGTCAGGACAATAACAAAAGATCAAATCTTGAGTAAATAAGAGGTCTTATATAAAAGGGCTTTAATTTTGCCTTCAATTGCAACAAACTAACAAAGATTGTCTAGGATGATCGTCAGACCATCATGTACGATTAGTATAAAATCAACTCAATCAACCAGGACGATGTGTGGGAGGCTAGAAAATTAGAATTTTGTTTGTTCTGATCGTCGGACCATCATATACGATCAGTATAAAATCAACTCAATCAACCAGGACGATGAGTGGGAGGCTAGACAATTAGAATTTTGTTTGTTCTGATCATCCAGGATGATATGAATATCATCATGTATGATTAGTTAACATATCAAGTATCGAGTAGAAAATCCCTCTATTAGGCTAGACTTTTCATGTTAGACGATGAAAAAATAACTGATCATCCTGGATAATTTCGGATCATCTAGTACGACTAGTTCAAGTGAATACACATCATCCAGAACTTCATTCTGGTCATCCATGAAGAAACTAAGGTTTGTTTAGCTGAACATCCAGGATGATATGATCGATTAATAACACCTTAATTGCTTTCCTTAATCATCTGATTAATTTAGACATAATTGTAATGCATCGTCTAGGACAATATCCTGGATGATGCCCAAAAATAATAACATGCATAAAAAGAGTTGGCAGATGATTCTTTCTGATTTGAGGATATCGTCCGGGACGATGCTAATATCGTCCAGGTTGATTTACTTAATTTTGACTGCCTTAACCAGGATGTCCTAATTAGAGTTTCTATTTTTAATTGATCATCCTGGGAGATTTTGGATCATTGATCAAAAACATAAAACTCTAAAATAGACATAAGTTTTCCCTTGAGTGTGTGTGTGTGCAAGATTACTTAACATCAGGATCCATTTTATTACATTTGACTCAAGAAAAAGGTAAAAATACTCAACGTACACTTATAGACTGACTCAATCCTAATCTACCCAATCTTGAGATGGATTAATTTGCAATTGATCATGTGGACCTAAAATATTAGTAGGCAGGCCAATAGTAGAAAAATAAAAATGTATGAAATTTTTGTTATCATCAAAATTATAATCCCTGAATTTAGATTCGCAACAGGGGGATGTGCAAATAGAGACAAGACTTTACGGCGTTGACTCCTCCGTCACTATGACACTATTAAATAAATACTAGGTGCCGCCATATCCATATTTGGGTGTTATAGTGGTGTCAATGATGGCGCCAAGGTGGTATTATGTATAACACCATGGCACTATACCATATTTGAAAATTTTTCCCATTTTTTATATTTTCTATACAAACATAACTAAATAATATATTTTTATTGATATATTAATAAATAAAATATAATATTATTTACACTTATCACTATAGCCTAAAACTCATCTCTTAATGCATCTTTTATAATATTGGGATCTATCATGGACAGGTCTATCCTAACTCCTGTGGAAGGTTTCATTATGACAAGGTCTCTAAGATGACTTTTAACATACCTCCAATCCATAGGTAATGGATCTTATCATTCAGTTATATAATCTAGTCTAATATTCTTAATTTTATGAGTGATATCCTCATCTTCTACATCAGTTTCTCTAGTCTAGATGACCCCATTGGATTAATCAAAAGTAGCATGAGTTGACTCCCAAGAACTAATATTCTCTTAATAAATATCTTATATGCCTTCCCAACTATAGGATATTCCATAAATGCTTCTTCATCATACTTTCCATTAATTCCCAAATATATTTTTCCATTATTCAAAATATCCTATATACATAGTTAACATTATTGTTGTCAAGTCCCAAGTCTTCGATAAGAAAAGTGGAGGGTTGCGTTAGGTAATTGATAGTAAGAATAAAACTTGTCGAATGATTATGACATGAGAAATCTCTCTACCAAAGGCATGAAAGGATGTGTTAATTTTTGTAAATCTATATATACATATGAGAAATTTCCTCTCCAACTTGCATGCAAAAATTTTATAATCAGTTAATAGAATATTCATGTGTGATTATTTACTTAATTAGTACCTTCATAAGTAATACATAATTTATCCCAAATCACTAATTTTATAAGTAAAGATACACATATAATCTCTGAATTTCAAAGAACAAAAAATAATAGTAATTTTAACATTTAGCATTTAGTTGTCCTAGTTCTCTATCCTTAAAACTCTACTCAATAAATGAAAGTTTTATTAACCCCATGAGCCCTATTGCTTCAATATGATATTTTGATGATAACAAACAAATGATTGGAGAGTACTAATGTTTGATATTTAAGTGTGTAAGGAGATCATAAAGGACATTCTAGTAATTAGAGCAATTGAAGTTAAACCAGCTTTGAACTAAAGCTAGGTGGTTTTCCTTTAGTATGCCATAATAATTCAAGTACATATAGCTCAAACATGAATAAAAAAGCTAAAATAAATTATTTTCATAAGTTCATAGCTTTTCTAAATTATTCATCATAAATATCTTATGCATGATCATAAATTTGATCATTTTTTGAAGGTTCACAACCTTGTATTTTAAAGCTTTATAAGTTGCATTCAATTTTTTTCTTGAGTTTATTTAATTCATCCAATAATGCTCTAAATAAATCATCTCCATACCATCTATTATAGTCTTGAAGGTCAAATGATAATCTAATTATCAAAATTATTTATTTTCTCTCTCCTAGTGTTATTCTTAATTTGTTTCTACCATATCTTAAAACAATGTCTTGCATCACTATCTTAAGGCTAAAATTTTTCTCTGTTAATTAACTTAAAATTAATCAAAATATTTATATTAATTAAATACGCTTGTAAAAATTTTTGGAGCATTTCTTGCTACATAAAATAATTTTAATCGTACAATGTTATAAGAATAATCAATTATTTTATTAATGTAATTAGGCTCTAAAGTTTCAATTTATTTATGATCAAATTAATTTTTATATTTCTAGATTAATTAAGAAATTTTTAATGGCTTAATCACTCATTAAAAATTCTAGAGTTTTTTTTTTAATTTTTAAAACTAAACTCCCTACAAAATAACTTTCCTAAAATAAAATCTCTATTTATGTTAAGCTTTGACCTCTCCTACTTAATGGAATTTTTTAATATATATTTTTTTAATTTAGTGTTGGAATGCATTTATAATCAAACTTATTAATTGATCACAAAATATTTTAATTTAATTAGATTGAATCCATGATCAAATCTTTCCAAAATTTGGTTCAAAATACATGGATTTGCTTGGCCAAAATTGCCATGTGCTTTAATTTATTTAATCTTCATGATCTTGTGTCATTGTCTAATTCATCTAGATCTTGTATTTATGTTAAGCTTTGACCTCTCGTCCTTAAAGGAATTTTGTAGTATATTTTTTTAGAATTTAGTGTTGGAATGCATTTATAAACAAACTTATTAATTGATCACAAAATATTTTAATTTAATTAGATTGAATCCATGATCAAATCATTCCAAACTTTGGTTCAAAATACATGGATTTGCTTGGCCAAAATTGCCATGTGCTCTAATTTATTTAATCCTCATGATATTGTGTCATTATCTAATTCATGTAGATCTTGTATTTATGATGTGACAATTAAATCAAATGGTTAAGATTTCATCATGCCTTGGATTAAATCATCTTGCATGAATCCAAAAAAGTGCCTTGTCAAATCAGCTCGTTTGGCCAAAATTCACATGATTTCTTTCCAACTCTTCATGGTTTTGTGCAGACTGATCTAATGCATCCTAAAATTCAGTATTAGCTCAAATTATTTCCTAAGTAATCTCCCTCTAATTCCCTCTTGACATGGCTAAAATTATTTCTATTAATAGAGGGGTTGGCTATGTATGTGTGCTTGCTCCTTAACACGTTAAAACTCTGTTGAAATTCATCTCGGTTGCTAAACCTTCTCCACCGAACTTCCTTGGCTAAGATTTTCATTGTTCATATGCTCATAATCAAGCTGAAGATTCTCCCCATTAATCATCTTCATCTTTTACTCAAAGGAAATATATTTAGTGAGTTCATTCTAAGTGGTGAATAATATTTTCAAATCTAGTTTGAAAGTTTTTTTTTTTTAAAAATAAAAAATTTCATTGTTTTGTTTTGTGATTGGTTTCATATATAAAAAGTTTACATATCCATATCATTTACATTCAAGTTTGTGATTTTGTTTAATTAAAATAAAATCCTTTGTGAGTTATTCTATTTGTATTATTTGTTGCTTTTGCAGGATGAGGGATAAAATATTTAAAGATTGAGAGCTAGAGGTTGGTTGCATTTTTTATTTTATTTTATTTTGTTTATTATCTTGTAATTGTTTGTTTGGGGTTGTACTTTCCCGGATGTAGGAAAGTATAGTGTTTGGGGTTGTGCTTGCCCGATGTAAGAGAGCACGGAAGTTGGTTATAAACTTGAATTGCTTAGTGAATTCCTAGCTATGGGTGGCTTGGCATGGAAGTAGGCCAGTATTTGAGTTTTGGCTGAACCACGTAAATAAGTTTCTTGTGTCCTTGCTTCTCTTTCTTTCACTTACTTTATTGTTTGATTGTTTTCTCTAATGATTAAATAACAAATTAAAGTTAAACAAATAAATTTTTTTATTAAAATAAAAATTAAATTCTAAATTGAAATTTTTCTTTTTTGAGGCCACCCAATTGACCCCCATCCCTCCCTCCACCCTCTTGGGTGCCATAGCCTTTTAACAATTGGTATCAGTGCCTCGGTTCATTGTTTGTCTTATCATCCTTGAGTAGATTACTATGGAAAACACCTTTCATAAGTGTTCATTACTAGAAGGTTAATCAACTTATCGACCACACTACTTGAAATGTTCTCTTTGACTATTATAAAAATCATATTAACACTTTTATTCGTGGTCAAGATTTTAGTATGTGGATTACAAACCCACTATTGAAATTAATTGTTTGAAAATTGAATTTTTTTTTTAATGAGTGGTCTTCTCATGAAAGAGAATTGGATGGTCCTAATGCCAGAGCATGTAATATCTTATCTTGTGCATTACTTCCTGATGACTACATGAGAATAGCCATCCTAACGACTGCTAAAGAAGTTACTTGTCACTTATGAAGGTACAAATGAAGTTAAGGATGCTCACATTAGTAGACTTGTGCATGAATATGAATTATTTCATATGTTGATTAATGAAAACATTTCAAATATTTATACTTATTTCATGAAAATTATAAACCCTTTACATTCAATAGGTAGAAAATATTAAAAACATAACTTAGTTTACAAAATAATATGATGTCTTCCAAAGAAATGGGATGATAAGGTAATAGCTATTAGTAAAGTTATGGATTTAACTTCATATCCTTTAGATCAATTGCATGGTTCTCTTATAGCTCATGAATAGGTGCTTGCACAAAGAGTGCTAAATGATGCTTCTCATAAGAAGGAGAAAGCAAAAACCATTGCTTTGCAAGTTGAAGACTCAAATTGCAACATAAGCTCAAGCTCAAAGGCATATAATGAGTAGATTTCCATGTTGACAAAAAATCTTAGAAATATGTTGAGGACAAAGCAAAGATTTGTCAAGTATATGTTTCATAAATTACCCAAAAAATGCAAAATGTAAGAGAAGGAATTTTCTGCTCAACTATAAGAAGCCAGGAAATGTGAGAGGAGAATGCCCAAAGTTAGAGAATGAAAGGCAAACAAAGGAGTTTCAAAAGATGATGAATTTGAATGGAAAGAAGCACCATAAGAAGAAAAAGAGAGATTTATGGTCAAATTCATAATCATAGGAATCCTATGACACCACTATAGAGGAATAAGTTAACTTGTGTCTTATGGCAAATGGAGAAGTCTCAAACGAGGTATGTGATTTATTTACTTATGAAGAACTTGATGAAGCATTTTATGAACTAGCTAATGAATGCTTAAGAAAAAGTATACTAGCTTAGTTTTTTTTTTTCGTGAAACTTGCAAATTGTATTAATAAAAAGACCTAATACAAACTACTAGAAAGAATAAATTCTACCACATTCCTCCCTTAACAACGAAATAAAAGGAGGAATATTATTACAACTAATAGGATCCAAAATGAAAAAAAAGAAGCAAAAATAGCATCAAACTGACTAATTTATTACAATCCCTACTAACAAAATGAAATAAAACTTGCTAAAATTCCTCCAAAAAAAATAAATCTTCCTTCCAATTATTAGCAATTGCCAATATGCCTTTTCCAACAGAACCTTGAATAATCTTGATAATATTTGAATTATTGCTTTCAATAATAACTCCTTTAGCTTCATCCATCCACTTCTGCATTACTTTCTTCAATGAAGCAATCACCAATAATTCCAATTATGTAATGTCCAAATGTATGCAAGAAAAACCAAATGCCAACAAGAATCTTCCATTATAATCTCTGAGAATACCTCCAATTCCTCCTTTGTTCAATCTCAATAAAGCAAAATCAATGTTAATTGTAATCTATATGGGAGGAGGAGGGTGCCAAAAGTTTTTACATAGCAATAAATGCTTATTAGCACCCTAGTTTTTCGAAAAGGATTTAGTGTGAGAAAAAAATAGCACAACTAATAACATTAGTAGCTATACTTGAAGTGGAATCTTCAACACCTCAATGTTTAACTTGATTCCTGTTTTTCGAAGATAAGCAAACACCTATACAGTACATATTTGCAATAAGACAATTGACTTTTCCCATTCTTTCCAATGACTTACAGAAATCATCAAGAGAAAATAAAATCCAGAATACTAAATCCCCAAGATTTATGCTTATAGATAACCTAAATAGGCTTCCTGCATTTAACTTCTACATTCTCCATAGTTTCCACTAAGTGGCAACCTCTTGGACATAAATTATTATTAGATAATCATCTATACATAAGAAAATAATTAGTTGGAATGGCACCTTTTAATAATCTCCACTAGAAGAGTTCCACTTTCGATTTCAACTTAATTTTCTTCTTCTAAAGCCATGAGTTGTCTTCAACATCATCTTCCAAAGAGGCTTGAAAAGATAATGCAGCTACAGATTTACCAGATACCTTTGATTTAAGCTCCATATGAACCGAAGATAAGATTATCCAACACGAAACTTCATAAATAACATTATCAGTTCAACAGATAAGCTCAATACTATCCCACTAACCATTAGAAATAAGATTATCCAACGTGATATCTGCATCTTCAAATTCAACAACAAAAGTAGGCCATTGATCAATCCTTCTGTCAAGAATCCATACATCTTTTAATATTTTAATAGAAACACATGTAGCAATTTTCTACCTAACAATTGGTTCTTGAAACTTTGCACCATGCATAAGAATTTTCCATATAGTAGAGCATGAAAGTTCGTTAGGGATGTTAAGCCCTATAGAACTGGCCCAAGCTAACCAAGAGGGGGGCTGAATTGGTATTTTAAAAACTCTTTTCACAAAGAATGAAAAATTGCATAAACCAAATCACACCACAAAAAATAAATGCGGAATTTAAAAGTGTGGAAGCAAGAAAAAGAACACAGAAATTTATAGTGGTTCGGTCGACTCGACCTACGTCCACTCCTTGGAGCCAC
>NW_021318728.1:35320-103693 GCF_001605985.2 Dendrobium catenatum
AGAACGTACCTCCTTTTGCTTCCTCCTGAAGCTGGCAGAGAACCACAACCAAAAGCAAACTCCTTACCTCTACCGACCCTTCCACGGACAAGAAACTCCAGATGAAAGACAAGCAGAGCGATCCTTGAAGCAACCCTTGTGAATCCCCTCACAAGCTCCCCCTCACAAGATCCTCTCTCTCTCCCTCTCTCTCTTTCTCTCCTTAAGGTCTTCTCAGGTAAAGGCTGCAGCCAAAGGTCTTGAAAAACGTTGAACAAGAGCTCTTAAATAGAAGAGCTCAAGAGGAGCTCATTAATTACAAGTAGCCGACTTTATCGTCCAGGCCGATATGGACATCGGCCTGGCCGATCAGTACAAACTCAGAAGATCGGCCAGAGCATCGCCCTGGGAACAGTCCTGGACGATTGAAATTTGGCTTGATCGTCCATGCCGATCTCACGATCGTCCTGGCCGATCACTTCAAATCAGAGGCAAATCGTCTTGAGCATCGCCCTGTTTTTGTGCTGGCCGATAATTATCGTCCTGAAGTAACTTAAGGATTTTGAATGAATCGTCCTGGCCGATCCTGCGATCGTCCAGGACGATATGATCGTATCAATCATCCTTAATTACTCCCTTAATTACTCCCTTTATTTCCTGATCAATTAAGGCATAATTTGGTAATTTCGTCCAGGCCGATCCGGTGATCGTACTGGCCGATAATTTAAAAATACAGTATACCTTAATTGTCTAAGGCAGCTACTTCTTTATATTTTGAGCTTATCGTCCTGGCCGATACACATATCGTCCAGGCCGATATGTTAAAGACTGCTGCCTTAATTAAGAATCCTTAATTAGACTTTCTGTTTTAAACTGGATTGTCCAGGCCGATTTAGAAAATCGTCCTGGCCGATGTGGGAAAAAATAGAAATTTTAAGTCTCTCAAGTGTGTGTGTGTGTGTAGGGTTACTTAGCATCAGTCTCTTTGACCATTACAAGTGGACTCAAAAGTGAAAAACAAAAGTACAGACTGACTCAACCCTAAACCTACGCAATCCTGAACTGGCTTCTTCTTGATCGTCCGATCTTCGATTCCTGAAAAGTTAGAAGCAACAAGTAGTCCAAGAGAAATAGTGTTTGTCAATCATCAAAACATAAGACATGAAAATAGGTTTGCAACAGAGCACCCTTTCTTCATATCAGAATTCCACATATCTTTCCTATATTTTGCAATCAGATTTTTATTGAGCAGAGAGCCTAGATTATCAATAAAATTTCATGCCAATCTTGTATGTAATGGACCAATTGAAGTGACAGCTGAATGAATTTCACAACCTCTTCTTTTTCTATCTTCACAAGTAACCTCCCAAGATACATAGTGCATAACTTGTTTCATATTTTGTTTATGCCAAATAAAATTCCTACAAAATTTTGTCAAACTCATTCAAAATTCCAATTGGGACTAACAAATGAGTACATAAAAATGTAGGAGGAGACAAAAAAGTTGACTTGATAAGCACAAGTCTGCCAACCAAAGAAATAAATATGTTTCCCCACATGCTCATTTTATTCAAAGCCTTCTCCAATAGAATTTCAAAATTTACCACAATAAGCCTTCTTAAATCAATCTTAACACTAAGATAACTGAATTCTTTTACACACTTGAATCTCAACATCTGAGAAAAGATTTTTTTTTCTTCTTCTTAACATTCTTGCTAAACAAAATAATGGATTTATCCAAATTTAGCATCTGCCCAGAACAACCATAATAATCTTTTATAATTTCCTTCACCATTTTTACACATCTTTTATTGGCTTCAGAAAATAACAAAATGTCATGTGCATATAACATATCAGAGATCTTATGTGCCTAAGGAGCAATTTTGATTCCATGACCACCACCTCTTTGATAGAAGGCATATGATAGTAATTGAGGAGCACAAAATAAATAAATAAGAAGACAAAGGACATCCATGTCTAAATCCACTCCTTGCTTCAATCCAATTAGAATTAGAACCATTAACCATAATAGAGAACCTTCGATTCATCTAACACTCCATTATAAGATTAGATTTTTTTTTTTGGAAATTTGAGAAACCCAAAAACTTAATTTAGGGTAGACTAATGCATAATATCCTACACTTATTCCATATCAATTTTAACAGCTAAGAACCCCTCTTTCGATTTCAAATATCTAAATTTATGGAACAAATCCTGAGCAAGTAAAATATGATCTGACAAAGAACAACCTTAACAAATACCACTGGATCTTCAATTATAATCTTAGGAAGAAAAACTGACTTTCTATTCAAAAACATGTTAAGCACGGTCATGTATATAGTCATGCAAGGGCTGATAGGCCTATAATTAGAAGGAATCAAAGGATTTTGAACTTTAGGAATAAGGACAATAAGATGCCATTCCAATCTTTGCACATTTTCCCAGTAGAGAAAAGTAATTGATAGCCTTCCAAAAATCATCCTCAGTAATGCTCCAATAAACTTTTTAAAAAATGAATAAGTGATACCATCATTCCCTGGTGATTTGAATTTTCCCAAATTCTTAACCACATGTACTAGTTCCTCCTCAAAAAATCAGTGTCCAATAAAGATCTATCATCATCATCAAGCACATTCAATGGAGAAGGCCATCCCTGAAGAATACTATCGTTATTCCTCCATTTATCTTTGAAGAAAATTAAAAAAAAAACACCTTTAATCTCATCTTGATTTCTAACCATTTTACCATTGCAATCTTTAATATGGCTAATCCAATTTCCATTCCTCCTGGTGCTAGAAAACACATGAAAAAACTAGGAAATATTATCTTCCTCCTCCATCCATTTCACTTTATCCCTTTGTCTCCATCATATATTCATATGGGCTAACGTAGCATTCAACTAATTCACTTTTGCTCTAAGTAAGATCAATTTATCTTCACTTAACCCATTATAAGAAGATTACTCCATTTGCAATTCAAAAATATCATTTTTAAGAAATTCCTTCAACTTCATAAGATCCTTGAGTTTTGATCTACTCCAAAATAATAAAGCTTTCAAAGACCTTTTAAGTTTTAAGTTAAGAATTTGAGCATCATCACCAACAACCTTTTTCTTCCAAGATTTCATAACAACTGCTGAAGAAGCTCAAAAAAGCCCATACGTCTTCAATTCTAATTATATTCCTCCGGTGGGATTTAAAATGCATACTATCCAACATGATTGGACAGTGATCTAAAGCAACTCTATGCAAATGCCTCAAATGGGCAAGTTGAACTTCAGTAATAGCAGTGGAGTTTAATAAGCATCTATCAAATCTCTTCATAATATAAGCTCCCCCTCCTTATTATTACACAAACTAAACTTTGGACCACAAAACTAACATCATGATAATCATTATTAGCCATGAACAACTTAATTTCCTGAGAACCTTGAAAAAAAAAACTTTTTCCCTCCTCTCTTATCCTCATTAGATAATAAACCATTTAAATCACCTCCCACACCAAAGGAATATCTTTAGAAGAATATAGATCAAGTTTATTCCACATATTCCTCCTATTATAAATATTATGGCTCCCATAAATAGTAGTAATCTACTAACATCCTTTATTAAACATACTAACCTCACCAATAACAAACTGAGAATCAGCTTCAATCAATGAAAAAGACATAATATTTTCTCTCCAAATAACCAAAATACCTCTTAAAAACCCATCAGAAGGAAACAAATAGAAATCCCACTCCAGACCAATGAATTTAGTACATTCCACTCTAATGAAAGAGGATAACTTAGTTTCCACTAATCCCATAAAAAACACATCAAACTCCTTCACAAATTCTTTTAAATAGTGAGAAGCCTCATTTTTTTTGCCCCTCTACAATTCCAAAATACTATGGACATCATGATTAAGAAGAAGGAAAAAGATCACCACTCCTTCCTTTATTCAGAAAATCAAATTTTCTATTTCGAGGGAGGATTTTGATGGGCCCTAAAGCCTTAAGCTCATTACTAAATCTTTGTTTACCAATTTTAGAATTTACAACAAAATTTGCAACCACCATACCATCACAAGAATTATAGAATTATTCACAATAATAGGAAAGGCTTCAGATATTAATCCCGTAGTAGAATTAACTTTTAGAGGTTCCTCAACACTCTCTAACTCATACATAATTCCATTTAGTGCATCAAACTTATTATCAATAATAGGGATACAACAGGGTTAATATTCATACCCGAATCCACCTTCAAGGAAGCTTGAGGTTGATAATCCAATTTTAGCTTGGAATTTTCCAGAGATATGTTAGTAATTGCATTTATAACTTTCACCACCGAATCTAATTGATGCTCCATCATATTTTCATTTAACATATTATATCTGATCTGATTAACATTCTTAGAATTGGTCTTCACAACATCATATTCACTAGTAATCTTCCCAAAAAATATAGAACCAGAATTTTGTAACTTTTTTTAATTATCTTCTTCACCAACTGACTTTTTATATCTAGTATCAGCAGGAATTGTTTTTTGAACTTTACCTCTAGAAGGTTTAAATGTTAACCCTCTAAAATTATTCTTTTTATAATTAACGTGGACCCAAGGACCAACTTTGAATTCTCATCACCACCGGCTTGAATTTCACCTTCAGAAATAGATTTTCCAGGTTTAACATGTTCTACTTAAGCACCCAACTTTTTATCTTTTGAACCATACACCAAACATACATCATCCTTATGCCCAATTTGTCCACAATTGAAGCAAAACATAGATATTTTTTCATTTTCAAATTTCTGAAAGATTCTTGATATAAGAATTAATAAAGGGCATATGTTTGTTGCAGATTTAGTAGATATTAGAAATTGTGTAAATAAGTTGTATAGTGGATGGGATATGGAATGAGGTTCAACTGAAAAATCTTTTTGGAGAACAATTGGTTAATCTTATTCAGCAAATTCAAAATTTTCCTCATTTATTGACCAATCAGTTGGAGCTTAAAATGAAGATATATGGAAATCAATTACTGCTTTGGCTTTTGATGCTTCATTGGAACAAAAGGAAGAAGATAATTACTGGAACTAAATAAATAAACTAAAGCTAAAACCTCATGTGGATTTATTCTTGTGGAGTTTACTTAGAAATGCAATTCCATCTAATGATTTTCTTATGTATAGAAGATTGTAGGATAATAATGTTTGTCCTAGAGGTTGTCAATCAGTGGAAACGTTGGAGCATGTAGTAGTTGAATGTTTGAAGGCTTATTGAAGTTACAGAGTATCTTAATAAATGAGGATTTCATGTTCATATTTTCTCTTGAGTTGCTTAATGTTGAAGTGCTTGAAAAGGTTAGCTATTGATAATCCTTTTATCTCAAATATGTATTGTACATTTATTTTATTTTCTTAGAAGAGTAGAAATAAAGTTAAACATGAAAGTATTGAAGATAATTTGGTTGAAATAGCTGCTAATGTAATTAGTTTTGCTGCTAATACATCCCAAATCTTTTTCATTTGGGAAAACTTGGGTGTTATTCAGCCCTCACAGTTGTATAACAATTTTTGGTACCCTCCTCTTGAAGAGATTAAAGTTAATATTGATGTATATTTGTTAAGATCTTATAAAGTAGGAATTGGAGGAGTTTTGTGAGATCATAAAGGTAGATTCTTGTTGGCATTTGGTTTCAGTTGCTTACATTGGAATCCAACTTAATTGGACATGTTGGCTATTGGTTCATTGAAGGAAGTTATGCAAGAATGAATGTTTGAAGCTAAAGGAATTATTATTGAAGGTGATAATTATAATATTATCAAGCTACTTCAACTTTTTATGGAAAAAAGCTAATTGGAAGAATGAAGATATGTGGATGAAGGAGTTATCCTTTTTAAAGGAGTTCAATCATATTTAATTTCTTTTTACTAATAGAAGTTATAATAAGTTAGCTAATTTGTGTGCTAACAATGCTATTTTTAGTTATTTTTATTGGAATAATGTAAGTTGTAATAAGACTACTTTATTTCTTTGTTAAAGGAGGAATGTGATAGATTTTCTATCATTTAGTAGTTTGTATTATATTTCTTTTATTAATGCATTTTGTAAGTTTCAAAAAAATAAAAAGGCATTTAGTAAAGTGATAGATTTTTTAATTCCTAGAATATAGTTTTTTATTTGAGAACTAATGAATATAACACAATAAATTTTCTCCCAATATTGACATATCTATGTGGGTTAATTTTTAAACTTAAAAAAAAAATAAAGCTTACATGCACGTTACATTCATAAATGATAGGATAAATTTCTTCTTTAAAAAAAAAATCCATTGATTCCTAAAGTAGACTTATTTTAGATGAAAATAAACTGGATTTACATACATACCACTTTATATCATATTATTTAAATATCTTACATCTAAAATATTAATATTTTTTGTCTAACATCCATAAAACAAATATGAGTGCAAGAAATTAAATATTAAAGTTTAGATGATGCTATAGGTGATTGAAATGAAATATATTGATGATATATTTGAAATTAAAATTGTATATAAATGATAGACATAAAAATAAAATTTTTAAATATTATATGGATAAATCAAAGTTATAAAGTACTATATATGTAAATAAAAATAAAAAAAATCTACGGAGTGGAAGAACCTGTAAGCAGGGTATTCTCATGTCGCACTTTATGCTCAAGAAGTAAGAAGAGATGAGACTGGCGTCGGCTCATTCCAGCTACGTCTCCTTCGGGCTCAATCGTCCGAATGCCCCCAATGTGTTTGATCATATTCCTCTTAGAGCAGGATCACTCGCCGTATCCTTCACCGGTGCCGCCGGGATGCGGAGCGCCGGCGCCGCCTTCTCAAATCGCTCAGGTACAAAGAAACTCTCTCGTCCCTTTCTCGATGTCAGGGTTCTTATCCTTTGTTAAGCTGGTAAAGCTCATATTTTTGTTACCAAGATTCTTTCTTCTCTTGCTGTCATCAATGGATGTTCGTTGCTTCTGATTAACTAAGTGCTCCAGTGGTCTTTGACTTGTGTATTTATTTTCAATATACCATAATCAAATTTTGGGCTTTTGTTGATTCATTGACACCCTAGATTGAAACGGCTAACAGTGGCATCCTTTATGGCCCTCTTTTGTGTTCTTGTGTTCAATTTACCTCATTATTGCTGGGGTTTTAAAATTGATGTTATGTTTTAAAAATATAGAAATTGACGCTCGTGAACTCTATTCTTGGTTAACAGTTCCAGGTTAGTGCGAGCTATGGGCTTGTCTGTTGGTGAAGATTTGGTCATTTGCTTAGATTATTAGATCCTTTGGAGAAATTATTAGTTTCACACAAAAGTTGCTTTTCCATTATACTTTTGGTTTATTAGCAAAATTGAGGAGGCTTATTATAAGATATTTGTGCCCATTTCACTGATAAGATATATAATTGATTATTTGGCATATATGATGAAAATTGGCTCAAGAAGAATTGTGCTGTATGGGATGTCCTTTTGAGGACATAATACTTGGAGTAATCAAAGGAATATTATTGTTGTAATATTGTTTCTGGCTTTAACTTCCCCCTAAAAACTCATTTTTTTAATTAGGCCGTGAATTACCATACATTTTTTCTTTCATTCTTCAATTTGTCCAGGTATTATTAGCTTCATTCAGGACTAACTTAAGCACCTGAATACAGGAGAGACTAAGAAGTAATGCTTTAGATGAGTGGATTGTGATTGAAACTGAACTACGATAGAACTTTCAATTTTGAATCATGAACTAAAGTCCTATATTAAAATACATAAATATCTGACCAAGCGTTTGAAGTTGTTAAATTACAAGTTACAAATAATGGAATCATGCATAAATTTTTTATTACCATCAAAATTTTGCATTGAAGCATCATTTCACAATTGAATACAAATTTTTTACTCATTTAAAATTAAACTCGGTAAATTTGGCTTTCTACTTAATGAAGCTTCACCTTTCAATACAATTTATCTGACTAGCATAAATATTCACCGTTTGGTCATTTACTGAAGGTAAAGAGAGGCGGTATGTTGGGCATTGTGCAAATTTTTAGAGAGTGGGTATTGATTTACAATATGCTGCAAAATGATGGCCAACTTGGGCCTGATTACTTTTTATTTCTATTTTCCTTTAAAATATTTTCTCTTGTCATCTCACCTGCATGGTATTGTACTTTTATGATGAAAGGAGTCTTGTGAAACATCTTTTCTGCGTGGGACTAATCACCTGCTGAGATTTAAGAGAATTGTCAAGGGCCGGTATGCATAGTCTTTTTTCGAAAGGAATTAGTTCAAGGGAACTTTGTGGCAAAATTGTTTGCTTGATATATGAAAGCAATGTTTCAAGCAGAAAGCTTTTTAATTATTTAGTTTGAAACAATTTAGGGGATATTAATCTATTATTTTCATAATAAATATGCTTTTAGATTTTGCAAATATTTATCTTTTGTGTATTATTGAAAGTTCATACTTCATAGTAGTTTAGGTATCCTAAAAAACATAAAAAATTTGTATTTTAGGTATCCTTTCAATTGCATATTGGTCCACACTTTTTTATGATGTTACAAAGGGGTCACTGACTTCTAATAATTTATGATTTGCGTTTCATTAACAACTTGTCTATTAGCCCATATGAAATTATTAAAATGAAATTAAATCATATATTTTTCTTCATCTTCATCTCTACTTTTCCTTGCCTCTTTACCAACCCTCTCTTTGATCTTTGCTGAGTAGAAATTGTGTTACTATTTATTGTATAAAATTCTAGTGAAAATGTAGGAAAATCTTTGAAAAAAGTCGAGAAATTGCGAAGTCTGTACAAGCATCACAAAGCCTTGAACAACCAAGACGTAGCACCTTAAATGCCTTGGTGCCAGAATAGAGCACTACTGCACCTAATGTTCTGTCATTTTGCACTTTCATTCAGCATCACAATGTCATGTCGTCAAGCACCTCAGTGACATATATGGTACACCGTTGTGCCTTGAGTTATGTCATTTTGCAAAGAGACCAATGCCCCGGTGCTTGTCACTGGAACCCAGCACCAAATCGCCTAACTGAGCGCCACAACTCCCTAACTTTATCGACATTGCAGTGCTAAGGTAGCACCACAATGCCAAATTATCTATAATGTCGCGGCTTTGCAGTTAGAACTGTTTACTATTGAAGCATTGCATCTATTCAACCCAGGGCCGCGACAGAACCAAATATAGTGTGCCGAGGTGCTGGTTCATCATTCTAACATCCTAGTGCCACCCTTTCGAGTGCCGTGGCGCCTAAGTTAGTTTATGTGTACTAAATAAAAATAGTTTTTTTTTTTCGTTTTGTGGAAGGCTAGTCAGTTGCTGGTTATCTTTTATCTTAAAAAAATAGTAAAGGAGTGAGAGTTTAGAGTGGATAGTGAACATGCTTAATAAAATTCAATCCAAAAAGTATCCATTCTTTATAATTGATTGTAAAATGTTCCTCGTGATATTTTCTCCACCTAAATTCTTATAACTTTTTATGATGTTTGTAATGGAATATGCTTTGAGGGAAATTCTATAGCTAGCTAATTTTTTTGTTTAGACTTATGATGTGAATGAAGCAAATTTTTGTCTTAGTAGACTGTTTCATAAACTATTTTATTATTATTTTCAATCAATCCTGCATTTTATTTAATTCATACGATGACTATATTTGAAGTCAAAATCTAGTTTGATTCATTGCCTCAATGGAGGAATGATGGAACAAATAGGAGGGTTGGAATAAAAAACATTCATATCTAGACATAGGATAAAAGGATGCTAGGGTATATGGAGATAAAATCATTGTAGTAAAGTGAAAACCTTACTTTATACTCTTATAATCTCAACAGCAAGGTTTAAAATTGCGTAAGTAAGCCTCGAGACATTTTTTGTTCGTGAGGCGAGGCGCAAGCCTCGAGGCGGTCCGAGGCGTAAGCCTCACGGACGAAGAATTGCGTAAATGAGAAATTAAGGATTTTAACAAGTAAATAATAGTAAGAGTCTATCATAAAATAAAAACATCTAAATGATAAGTGAAATTAGTGGAAAACAATAAAATAGATGCAATATATGCATCTCATAGCATAATTCAAAGTATTGAACCATAAAATATAAGTTTATCAAAACTCCCAAAGTACAAATAAGAAAGAATATATAAAATCCAATAATGTCCCATTACTAAATGGGTCTTCAAGAGAATTTTCTTCTCCACCTGTATCTATGAATATCATATCTTAAGCATCTTCAATGTTATCCTTTTTTCTCTTTCCTATTTAATAAGAATGATTATTGTTATGTTAATTGTGTGTGTGTGTGTGTATATATATATATATATAATAGCACATAAGAAATTGTGAGATACCTTTATTTACTTGTTGTGTTACAGAACTAATGGATGTGTGTGGTGTGGTACTAGTGGATGTGTCCACTTGATCTGCTTCGCCTCTCAAGACATCCACATTTAGATCCTCTAGCTACAGGTCTGATAATGAAAAATTTGTCTCATCATCTATGAACCACTCATTATCAGATGCCATATCATCACATACCAAAGGGTCCTCGTTAACCTTCAACCCTTTGTTCCTTAACCTTCTCTCTCAACCTCTTGTTGTGCATAATATACACAAGGGAGTTCATTCTGAAAGTTAAAAGTCGATTTCTTCTCTTCGTTTGCACTTGACTATATATACTCCAGTTTCACTCACACTTAGAGGAAAGTGGGGTCCAAAACTCTAACTGCAAAGCTCTGTAATTCAGGAGTAAAATCACAAAATTGGATCCACCATTCAATTATTTTCAAGAAGAAAAATGATAATTAGAATATATTAAAGTGTTATGCATGTACAGATACTTTACAACATGGTTTAAAATTGCGCAATAAGAGGTGTGCCTTAGCTTAATTTCTCCCCTTTAAGGCTCAAAGCCTACACAATGTGTTCAGGATTTGAGGCGTACGCCTCAAGTTTACTGAGGCACGCCTAGCCTCACGGTTGAGAGGCGTCTGCCTCTAAAAATTAAAAAAGCTAACATAATATATATTTGTTTAGTTCGGACCCCCCAACCCCCATGCGGTCTTCCGTCATTTCCCGAAAACAGGTTTTCTCCCTTCTTCGAGCGACTTTTTTTCTTCGTTCGGCGTCGGCTTCCTTCCACATTGAGTTGCTCTTCACTTATTGCTTGGAGTTATCTTCAACCGCGAGGTGGGTTGGAGTTATCTTCTACTACGACTTTTTCCCTCTTTGTTTGGCATTCGCTTCCTTTCACATTGAGACCGCTATGTATATACTCGGTACCACTCGGTACAACAATGTTTGGTACCACTAGGTACATGCTCGGTACCGCCAATACCGCTTGGTACTGCTCGGTACCTAGCTGGTATATGCTCGGTATCGAGCGGTACATGCTCGATATATGCTCGGTACCGAGCGGCACATGCTTGGTATATGCTCGGTACTGCTCGATACATGCTCAGTACCGCTCGAAATCTTTTCATACAAATAACTTACGAACTTTAAAAATAAACAGAACTTCAAAATTACTCTTACAATAAAATTTTGTTTCGGGGGCGTCGAACCCCGCCAGGGGGTAGCGCCCCCTTGGACCCCCAACAGACCGGTATATAGTTATATTCATCATCTTTAGTATTAGTTGTTAGTGTTAGTCTGCTTCTTTATAAGTGCATGCTTGTATAAGTTTTCTTAATATAGAATAAGTGAAATACTATATTTAGGGGTTTGATATATTGCACTAATATATTCTTCTCATAAAGAATGGTCAGAAGTAAGGATAAAGCTGCGTTAGGTCATAGAAAAGATCTAGTATGAAAATATAGCACTAAGGTGGATGTAGGGGGAAGTGATAAAACATATATCTATTTAAAATGTAGTTAAGGGTGGTATAACTAGGATGAAAGATCACCTTTTAGAGTCTCACAAGAATGTTGCTCCATGCTCTAAAGTTCTTGATACTGTAAGGGAGGAAATAAAGTCATACATGAATAAGTCTACCACTTCAAAACATCTTGCACAGAAGCAATTTGAGGATAGAGTTGATGTTGGCTCTTAATACGGGAGTGAGTGCAGCATTAGGGATTCATCTTCTTCGATGAAGCCTATTTCATCTAAAGGTGCTAGAGGGCCCTATGGATCATTATATGGTGGACACATCAGAGGATATGCCTCCTACTACACAGAAGATGGCCCCATAAAATGCAAGGGAGGCATGGAGAAGAGTGTGTAAGGATATAGGCAGATTCTTCTATAAAAATATAATTCCATTTATTGTTGCAACATCACCTGTCTATTACAACATGATTCGTTCAGTTGGAGGCATTTGGGAGAGTGTTTAAACCTCCAACTATGTATGATTTGAGAATATGGATTATGAAGGAGTTGGAAAGCACTGATAAAAGTATCTAAGAAATTAAGAGGATTTGAGCCCAAAAAGGAGTAAAAATTATGTCAGATGAGTGGTCTGATATTAAACATAGAAGTCTAATCAACATTCTCATTAATAATACCTATGGTACTGTATTTTTAAGATCAGTTGAAGCATCTGACCAGGTCAAAGATGCTGAGTTCATATTTGAATTATTAGCTAGCATTATTGAGTCGGTTGGAGAACATTTGGTTGTACAAGTTGTGACAGATAATACAAGTGCTTACAAGGCTGCAGGTAACAACCTTATGGAGAAGAGGAAACATCTGTACTGGACTTCATGTGTTGCACATTATATAGATCAGATTCTTGAGAAGCTTGGCGAGCTACCTCAACATAAGAATGCACTTACTAAAGAAAAAAAAAAAACAAGTTTATTTACAACCACTCTTTGGTTCTAGCTCTTATGAGAAAATTTTCAAAGAAAGAAATTCTAAGGCCAACTACAACAAGATTTGCCACAGCTTACTTGACCTTAGAGAGCATGCTGGATGCTAGACAACCTTTAGAGGCTATGTTCACATCTACACAGTGGTTGAGTTGTGCTTGGGCAAAAAAGGCCGATGAAAAAGATATTAGAAAGATTATTTTAAATGATTGATTTTGACAAAGTATTTTATATGTCACTATAACTACTAGACCTTTGATTCAAGTTTTAAGGATGGTGGATGCTGAGAAGAAGCCTGCAATGGGTTTCATCTATAATGCCATGAATGAAGCCAAAGAAATGATTTCCTCCAACGTAGGAGGTGAAGATGGTAGCTTTAGGGAAATTTGGAATATTATTAATGATAGATGGGAGCTACAACTTCACCGGCACTTGCATGTAGCTGGTTATTACCTAAACCCTCAGTATCAATATGCAGAGAATAAGTCTATAAATCCTGAAATAAAGTTGGGATTGTATCATTGCATGGATCGGCTAATAAGTGATGCAACTGAAATATCAAATGCTGACATGCAATTGGTACCTTTTAGGAGCAAAGAAATCTTTTTGGATTACAACAAGCAAATGATGCAATTGGCAAACGATCTCCAGGTAATTTTATTTAATGTTTTAAACATTTATTTAAAAGTTATTTTTTTCGCATTAATTAAACTCTCTTATATAAATATTAGTTGAGTGGTGGATTCAATTTGGTGATGGACTTCAGAATTGCAGCATTTTGCTGTGAAGGTTTTGGGCTTGACATGCTCTTCATCTAGATGTGAAAGAAATTGGAGTACTTATAACCAAGTCATACAAAAAGGAGAAATTGCTTGTCCAAATTGAGGATGAATTCACTGGTGTACATTATGTATAATAGGTGACTCAGAGATAAGAATTTGAAAAAATAAAGGATTAATTGATGATGAAGATCCTTTGCTTTGCGAGGATGTGGCATCTAATGATGAGTGGTTTGTAGATGATGAAGATGAAGTGATGCCGTCTGAATTACAAGGTGAAGATTTAAATGTTGATTTCATTGATTGCCTTAAAGCATCTACATCCATCATAAACTCAAGAACAAATAAAAAAAGGTATATAAATAATTAAGTTTTCTTAAACTTTTATTAATGTATTATACGATTATTTATTTTGAGATTCTTCAAATATATTTAGGGAAGAGGAAGATAACTAATACTGAGGAAGGACCTGATTGGGAGACATTGGACTCTATAGGAGAGGAGGAAGGGGAGAGAGCAGTTCATGATACTAATGATTCAAATGAAGACCCCCTTAGTGATGAAAGTGCTGATGACTTATGAGTTCTTATGTGATATGCCATTGCTATTTATTTTTGGAATTATATGTTAATGAAAAGAATACTGTGATTTGGGAAAGATGGAGTTTGAGTTAAACTATATTTCATGTTGTCTTATTATTGGGACATTTTGATTTCACTTCATATCTTGGGCATTTTTATGTTTTATATATTATTTACTCATTAGTATATACAATTTATTATTTTACGTTTACGTAATTTTTTGATTTTGAGGCTTACGCATCAAAATGCCTTGAGGCTTAAGCCTCGCCTCACAAACGAAAAATGCCTCAATACCCGATTACTCAATTTTAAACATTGCTTTACAAAAATAAGTTTACCTAGAGAGTGTTTGGCAATAATAGATTTTGCTGCTTGCAGACCAAAAAATCCATCCCTATTCCGAAACAAGTTCTAAATCTGCAAGCTCCTTGACGGTCTGATCCGGCATTAGTCACTCCATGCAATGATACAAGCCAAGCTTCACATCCGGATTTGAGGATTTCCTCTTTGAATATTGAAATTGAGGATTGAGATAATATGCCGCTGCATGTAGATGACAGTGTAACTGGACCTCCCACTGAGCATCAATGATATCCCAAATCTCTCTATAACTTGCCTCCTCTCCTCCCAAGTTATGTGCAATAAACTCCTTTGCCTCATCCATTGCATTATATATAAACCCATGGCTGGTTTCTTCTCGGCATCAACTAAACGTCGAGTCGACAGAGATCTAACGGTGCATATACTCTGTTTCACAACAAAACTTAGAAGAGTCCACTTAGGAAAACATTGCAACATTCAAATTCATAAGTTTATAACATATTTAATATGATTAATTTATCTTTTCAACATTTAGTAGTAGATCAATGAACACCACATTCCTTTTAATTCAGTAGGATAACTTTGTTATTTGAGTAGAGAATATGAGGGATATTTATATGATACATATTTTCCTCGTGGGATCGACACTTTTCTCATTTATTTTATTATTTGATCAATACGTACACTTGCATAGCAATAAATACATCATCTGCCATCAAGCTTTTTTGCACCGTTGCCGAGAAAATTTGTATCTTATTTATTTATCTATATTGTTGAAGACATTAGCAAATTTAATTCTGCCTTTATTTTTGTTTTTTTGTGTAGTTGGTGTTGCTTCTTTTTATTTTGTTCATTTGTGTCAGTATTTTTAATTTATGTGAATTTACTTTTGTTTGCATTGCATCATATCTGTTGTGTATTGTGATTGTGCATGTGTAATAGAGTTAGTAAGGGACCTTGTTGCTTTGACTTAGAAATAAAAATGACGCTTATAAAAATCCGAAAATCCAAAAGTACTGTAGCCTTAGAGATGGTTGAACTAAATTCTGATTAGGACCAATCGAGACCTCTTAAGGAGTATGCAATCCCTTTGTAGGTGAAATTCACCAGAGTATCAATAGGTCAACTATTCAAGCCAATAATTTTGAACTAAAATCTGCTATTATCCAAATGATTCAGAATTCTCAGTTTGGGGGAACTCCCGTCGAGAATCTCAACTTACATTTAATTAGTTTCTTAAAGATCTGCACAACATTCAAGTACAATGGAGTTTTTGATGATGCCATTAGACTTTGTTTGTTCCATTTTTCTTTAAGGGATAAACCAAAGATGAGGTTGAATTTATTAACCAAGATTTTTTAATCACTTAGAACGAGTTAGACCATAAATTCTTAAGAATGATATTATCTTAATTTCTCAATTAGATGGAGAGTCAATTTAGGAAAGTTGGGAAAGATCTAAGGAGATGCTTAGGAAGTTCCCTCACTATGCCTTGTCTAATTGGTTGATTTTTCGGACTTTTTATAATGAACTCGTAGGATCCCTTAGATCCATAATTGATGCAGTAGCTAGAGGATCTTTGGTGTCAAAACTTTTTAAATAAGCTTATGCCTTGATAGAAGAAATAACAACAAGCAATTTCCAGTAGTCATTTGATAGTGTTATTCTTAAGAGAATAGTTAGTGTATATGAGTTTGATATTCTTTCTATTCTAATTGCCCAGGTAGTGGCTATGTCTAAGAAATTAGATAACCTTAAATTTGGTAACCTCATGATCATCTATGCCTTTAGATGAAATTCTGTTTAATTTTGTTAGTGATCCTAATAATCAAGAGCTAGAGAATGTGAATGTTATTAGAAGCAAAAATAACCTTTATTCCTATACATATAATCCAAGTTGAAAAAGCTACCCATATTTTAATTGAAGTAATAATAATGGTGGAATGCAAAATCAGTCCAATCTTGTATGGCCTTGGAACAACCCTCAACAACCTGTAGTTATTCCTAGACCTTCTTATCTAGCTTTAATTAGAATAATTAATTCAAAAATAGGAAGATGCATTTGGATGATTTAGTGCTTCAGATGGAGAATCAATTACAAAGTCAAGCTGCTGCTAACTAGGGAAGCTAGCTACTTCATTGAATAAACGATCCCATGGCATCTTATCTAGTAATACTGAGATTAATCCCAAAGATAAGGTAAGGAGCATAATATTGTTTGGTTGAGGAATAGTATTGATGTGAATTGGCGTAAATGAGAATCTTGGCATAGCCTGACTGAAGACTATAAATTTAGTATTGCTTGACAGTCAACCCAATTTTGTTTTTTATTGATTCAAGTTTGTGTTAGTTTGTATTGAGATTGTTTCAAATACATGATAATATTGTGTGTGCATGTGTAATTGTTTTGGGTATATGTATTATAGTTTTGGTATATGATTGGGATTTTTCTGAGAATCAAAAGATTGTGTTAAAATTTCAACTAGCGCCACAACGTTAGGTCTTGTAATGCTGCAGTGCCATTTTCTTGAGCACCACTGTACCTAGATTTAGCATCGCAGTGCCACACTCTCAAGATAATTGGATTAAATGCAATGCCACAACATTGTTCTTTGAAGCACTAATGCACTACTTATATCCCATGGGTGCCCCAGCGCCATCACTTCTAGGGCCGCAGCGCCATCACTTCTAGCGCTGCAGCACCAAATCACATTCTCTACAATAACGAGGCATTGCATTCAACGTAGCTGCAACAACTTATATTGGAGTTATGAAAAATTATTGAGCGGCGCAACACTGCCTTAAGCACTGTAGCGTCCATTCAAAACCATAATTATGTTAGTTAGAATGCCACAGCGATTCCTCGGTTAAAAAGCCTAATGTTTCTAGTTCCAATGCCATTGCCACGACTTCATTTTCCTGTAACGGCGGGACGTCCATTCTTGTGTGGACCTGTTTTGTCGTTTAATCTAGTCTAATGTTGTAGTGTAGTCCCTTGTAGAGTTGCAAAAATAAAAATTCTATAAAAGGTTGATTTGCGAATTTTTTTAGTTTCAGCGAGCTATTTCCTGATATTTTACATTATTTTCCTATTTGTGTGTTTGCTTATTTGTGTCATATCCTCCATTTCATTCAAATGGCACCAAAGCTTCATATAGGAAAGAAATGGGCTTCCACTTTGTAAAAAAAAAAAGATGAAATTCATTTTGGCTGAGGTTGAAGGGAGGTATGCCCAATTAATTATGAGTAAGTAGTTAATTCCTGATCGAGATTTTGTTAGTCCTGGAGGGACTTTTGCTGCAACTATCAATAATAGGTGATGGGAAACATTGTGTGAGGAACCTATAGCTTATATGGTGAACATTGTTAGGGAGTTTTTCACTAATGCGAGGGAAGCCCAGAAGAATCGTTGTTTTATTAGAGGTAAGTGTGTTCCGTTTGACCAAGTGAATATGTACAAAGTCTACAAAACCCGAGATTTTGAGTTCAATGAATATTTTGCTTTTGTTCTCACTCCATTGACCCCAAGAAATTTTGGGAGTTTTGACTATGCCCAATAGTTGAGCGATTTGGAAAGAAAGAGAGGGAAAAATCTGTATCCCCCATTTGACTAAAGTGTCTAATGCTTGGCATTATTTCATATTTGCCCGATTCGTGCCAAGTAAAAATATTAATGAGGTGGACCGAGACTGAGTGATCATAAATAATGCCGTTTAGGTGGGTCATTCCATTGATGCAGGGAAACTTTTTTTATTCCTTGTTGATATATGTGATTAGGGTTTGACTTTTGTAGGTCTAGGCCACCTTTCTTTGGTGTACTCATTTGTTTCGGCTGGTGTTCTTGGTGATTCTAGTAATGAACAACTTTTTCCTTTTTTTTCTCTCACCAAGTGAAAAATTGAGGGTTTTAAGGAAAGCTTTAGAGAGGAGGAAAGATGACCTAGTCAGCCCAGTTAGTATATCACTCGTACCCACAGGACCTTAGGAGATCAGGTTGCTAGTCTTAGGGATCAGATGACCTGTATGAACACATATTATTAAGAAAATCGGCATTGAGGACGGGGAATGACGCATAAGATGTACTACATGATGGACATAGAGTAGCCTCAGTGCACATATGCTTCACAATTTAATGAAGCATTGGTTGGAATATTTAGGAGAAGCCCATTTATTGAACCCTTACCAACACTTCTCGACAAGCCCTACTTGTGATCCCTACGTCTGGCAAGAGTCCCCACAACTGTTTCTATCAGTAGCAAATGATGATGATGGGGAGGATGAGGGGTGATGATTTTGTTTGTTTACCCGGAGTTGTTTTATGTTTTTTTTGTTTTTCTTTTCTTTCTTTGAGGTGGTGATGAGAGATTGAGGACGTATTGTGGAAACAGAGTGGTTTTTAACTATGAGCCTACCTCATTGTTGGTTGGTTGTATTATTGGTTGTTTGTATTGACAGATAGTTGTATGGCTATTTTGTTGTATTATGGTTGGATGAACTTATCATATGTTGAGATCTAGCATATAATGGGCATAGCGCATTTCAACATTGATATATTCTGAGTACTTGTTATGTTATGCACCATATTTTATATTCGCTTATGTTTATTTAGTTTTTGCTATGTTACTATTTCCTACATCCTTAAATATTGATTGATCCTTATATTAATAACTTGTATAAAATTTGTAGTTTAAAATTAATTAAAAATTGAAAAAATATAACAATGTAGGTGCTTAGTTGAATAATCAAAGGATAACAATTGAAAATTAGAGCGATTTTAAAAACAACTAATAAAATCATCAAATTAATATACTAAAATTGAAATGCTACAACACGCAAAGCACTTGACTATTAGTTGTAGATGTATTGACTAAGTTTAGAAAAAGATAATACTCAGATTAATTTATATAAATCTTTATAAACTAAAGTGTGGCATTGGGGAGCTTATAACAAACCTTACATTAAATTAAATTTAGGTTACTTGAATAAAATAAATCACTTAGGTATTTGACATCATTACTAAGGTACTCTAAAAAGTAAAAACAAAAAGAGGAAAAAAAAATGATAAAGGAATTTGAGTACTTGAACATTAAAAATTGATACCTGATAAAGTTTATTCCTAAAAAATCCTAATACCAAAATTAAAACAATGGAAGTGTAAATATTTTAATACATAATTGTTAAAAGAGGTCTTGTTGTAGTGGCATGGATGCATCCTTATTCGGTGATAGCCTAAAGCTTCCAACAAGCTCGTCACCAAATAGCTTACCCTTGAGTTGAATAGTGAGTCTATTGCGCGTAGAGGGCGGCCATCTTTTGCGCATGCTGAGTTTAGATATGTGAAGTCAACACAGTCTCCAGTTGTGAGGCGCTTTATGTTCCATCACTGTATTGGAGATCTTGTAAGGGCATTATGCCAACCCGATAAAGGCACTACTATGAAGCTTCTTTACTTATTGAATGAGCTTAGTGAGTGTAGCCATTTTCTTTCTTATTTTCCGCTAGACGAGCATGAAATCTGTCCTTACTTTTATTTTATGGCGGGCGACTTCCTCATTGACCTCCATAGCCATTCAAGCAAAGACATCCAAGCCAACCTTGAGAGCTTGGATGAGGTCGCTTTAGTGTTCCACGCTGATGGATGCACTTCTTAGTTTTCAGGAAGTCCCAGCATAAGAATTCATTTGGAGAAGTCTCCACTTTTCTCACTGATCAGAAGTTGCAAGTGTGGGATTGAGTGAGGTTGCCTCTCACAGTTAACTCCTTCCATCAATAGGGAATTTGACCTCTATATGGTAGATTGACACTACCACCCTTAATGAGTTCATTAGCAAGGACCTGCCAAGATGGCATTGTATGTCGCAAGAGCTTCCACGATAATCAAGTTCACCATTATAGTGTACTGCTAGTGGCTCTCACCCTAGGTGATTCGTAGGGAGAGCACTCCTATTTTTTGATGTTCTCTAGAGAAACCATATAGTGGGCTTGCAGTAAGAGTAAGCTAGGAAACAAGAAGGTTTATCTTATCAAAGACAGTCTTAAAGATAAGATTGACAAAATTCCCTATGTCAATTAAGATATTGTTTATTTGATAGTTGCGATTAATGCAGTAATGAATATAGTGTCATTGTATGGGTTCCCTCTTGCAAGTTTATTAGCTTAGCAAAATGTGATCGGGGTAACACCCTTCATTGGTGCTAGTGAGATGCTAGTCGAGTTTACTTTTGCAGTCTTTAGTCTCCTAGTTGCAGTAGGGGTGTCGGCCTGCTCACCCTCCATAATAGTAGGCACCACACTTTCTATGTGAATGTAGCGAGTTGAAAAAAGCTCATTTCTACTTGCATGTTTACTATGTTCAACTAGTGTAAACTCCAACTTGCCATCTTTGATGAGTTCCTCAACGAATCCTCAAAATTGGCGACACTCCGTATAGTGGCCTAGCTTAACATCTTAATGTATCTCGAGCTTGTACACTCATTTTCATGGGTGTAGGGTGCTTAAAAAACTATTTGTTTTGAATGGTCTCACTAGCTCGATTATTATACTCCAATGGAGTATAGGTGGGATAATTAGGGCCATGGCGTGTACTTTCTTGTGATAACAACAAGTGGTGCAACTAAGCTCCTTTATCCTCAGAGTGGGTGGACCAACAATCTTGAGGGGCCTAGCCGCCAAGGGTGCCCTTTATGTTCTCAATGATGGTTTCATGGCACAAGGGGCCTCCTATCCCTTGATCGACACCTTTCCCTATTTGTCCCTTGTTACAATTCTCTTGTTGCAGCAAGCTCTTGGAGCGAGTGGTTGAAGAGGATTCGGCCACTCAGTTGTATTCCTCCACATTGATGTGGTTGTCTGTGAGTTCGAGCAATTCAACAAGGATTCTCGACTGTTGCTAGCAGAGTGCATAGTGAAAAGGACCTTCCTAAGTCCTTGAGTTAAATCAGCCTCGGCAACATCTGGTTCCAAATCCTTCACTTTAAATATTTCCCTTTGGAATCTTACAATAATCACCTAAAGGACTCACCTAGTTCTGACTTCATTTTCAGTAGAGCTTCTGATATCTTTTGAAGCTTCTAGTATAACATTCAAAACTTTGCAAAACATAAGCAAAGTAAGCATACAATCGACCCCAAAATTTTACTTTATTTTCTTCCATATATGAAAAATGTGAAGTTTATTTTCATTAAATTCTTTTGATTATATTTGAACTTTAATTGAGATATATTGTATGCTTCTTGTTATTAAGCATAAAACTTGATATGCTAGGAGAGTCTAAATATATTACTTTTTACTCATCTGATTCTGATAGAAGTAGCTCATAATGGGTGTTAGTAAGAAGGGGTCTGTTTAGATTTTCCTTCTCTGTTATACTCCAGGTTGACCGTAAAGGGACCCAAAGTAGGGTGTAACATCTTTTAGGCGAGTGAACATCTTAATTCTGATTCTTTGAGGGTTGTGAAGAATATTTGGTACTTCAAAGCATCGTCAATGTCTGCTAGTGATGTCATCGACTCAAAGGTTGATACATGGTCTACAGAATCAGTCATTCCCCTATAGGGCACTCAAGTGTGAGACTTTAAACTTCACAGGCGACCTTGCCTCTGCAGTCTCCCTAGAGAAGGCATTAATCACTTATTGTTCAGTCCTTTTGCATGCTAGTGGATGGGTTTTACTCATTATCACTCATCATCGTGCGAGTGGGATTTGGATTAGGTATAGAGGTTAGTGCTATACTATTCGGTATTCTGTGGCAAATTGTCAAGTTGGATGATCCTTCTGGGGTGTTCTCTCTCTCTCTGCACATGCCTTGGTAGCCTCACTAGGGTATTCTATATCATTTTTTGTTAATCTTTCATCCATTTTCATGTGATCATGATGAATAGTACAATTCAATTTCTCCATGTTTATTTAGAGTTTGAGGAGAGCTTGCTCGTCAAGTTGTGTCCATCTTCTAGTCACTAGCATCTATTCGTGCTCACCGCATCTTTCACGATGTTGAATCCAAGTTTGTCAATGGGTGACACCTGATCCTACTTGTAGGTTAGCTTTAGAGGAACAACAGAGAACCTATGTGGGAATGGGAGAAAAAGAGGGGAAAATATTATAGGTTGTAATCCACAAGCTAAAAGATCTATAGTACAAGTGTAAAAAAATGAAAAAAAATCTAAAATGTTCCCCTTCATCTTTTTTTTTTTTTAAGTTTGGATCTAAGAGCTATAGAAAAGACTACTTCAACAAAGAAATAAAAAATGCATAAGATAATGACTCTCACTACAGATAGTCTTAGACACGTGTCACACCCTAACTGGTTTAATGGATGATTTCTCCCCTTAATTATGTTTCTTTATCTTAGGGGTAGGTATCATAGTGTTGAATGCTTGAGGAGAGTTTTTTGGTGAGTATTAAGTCGAGAGGGCTGTAGCTGACTAACGTCTCTAGGACTTCGCTAACCTGTGGTGGAGCTCCGACTTTCCTTGAGGTCAACTTTCCTTGAGGTGGGAGGCATTTGAGTTTAGGTTGCGGGAAAAATAGTCTCTGCGGTTGGCTAGCTATAATGGGTGAGCTGAAATCCACTTGGATGGTTGCTTTCCTGTAGCTAAGGTGACAACATAGTTGGTGATGCTTCATCACATATAGCGGTGAGCGGCTACACCTTGATGGAAGGCAAAATGACGAATTGTTTAACATGCAGGAGGACTCTTTGCATTCCTTGTGAGCAGCGACCCCCCTTTAGGGGCTCTGTTGAGTTGGGTTTTTGCAGTCCTTGGTTGAGTTCCCTTATGTGCCAACTAGGTATGAGTCCAAGTGTTATGATTCGTCGATTACCTATTGAATACTTGAAATCGACAGAACAATAACATTAGAAATTAGTGCCTTAATGAGTTAGAGTAGAGTTATATCGAGATCCTCTAAGATTGTTCCCAAAATACTTTAAATATTGAACTCCACAATATCTGAGTATTGCGCCTTTTTCTCAATTGACTCGGTGATTTATGAATGATGTTATTGTGTGTGTTTCTTTTGTTGGTAGAGTCATATAAATTTACTCATCACCTTGTGAATTCCAACACACGAGCTTGGCATGATGTTGCCTTAGGTGGGCTGTGCTTTACATGATTTTTAAGTCTTCGTTGAGGTAACCACCTAAACATGTCAATTATAGGTTATTCGTGCGTTACTCATTATTGATCTTGTCACAAATGGGGAAATTGGTCTATAGGGGTATTTTCCATTTTGTTGGATTCACCATCACCTTTATTGGGCCTTACCTCATGCCACACATTAAAGGTGACCACTAAGTTTCACTGCCTATAGGTGACTCATGCACTACTCATTACAAATCTTGTTATAAAGCGTGGAGTCGACTTATAGGGTTGAGCTAGCTGATATGAAAACTCAAGAATCAAGTATTGACAATTCCTACATGTAATTCATAGTGCGAGTTAGTATAAAATGCTGGTTTTGAATAAGTGTCATATTTGGTGAGTATATGAACGAATCGCTTCCTTGTCTTTTTCGTATTATTTAGACTTTTTTTTTGTTGAGGATATAGAAAACAAAATCAAAATTTCATTGATCCTTTTTTTCCTCACTCTTAAAATATTTTAAATCAATTACAAATCTCATACCAAATCTATTGTTGACGAACTTTTTTTTTTCGGTCAGCTTGTTTCTCACTCATATATTCCTTTCATTGTGGATTTCGATTGGTATAAGATTCTGCAACAAGTATATTCCTTTCCACAAAATTAATCCCTGAAACTTCGAAGTTTGGTATCAAATTCTTTGCCTTAATTTCGTTGTCTATGAAACTCCTTGTTTGATCAAGCAATGAGTATGATTGATGCAAAACTCTTCGTCAAGCCAGAATAGCTTTTGAACTATAAACAATTTTGTCGGTTTGTGGATACTTAACTTCTTTGTAGCCAAATTGGGTACTTAAAAAAATGACTTATTTTGTTTCTTCAAATAATATAGTTTTATAGCTAGATTTCCATCTTTAGAGCAAACTCTGCATTATATAACTCCAGCATGCTCTTCTGACCATCAAGCAGTACATAACTTTTGTAGGGCCAATCGATTGAACCGAATATCCAGCTCCAGCTTTCTTTCCGTTGGCGTAATGACCCACGCATTCCTTGCCCGTTCCAAATTAATCCTATCAAAGAAGAATTATGAAGGCTACATCCCGGGAACATTTACTTCTTCCCTCCTTCAACCATCCCATTCATCTTTGCCAGTTCCATCACACCTCACATCGTTTGATCCGCCACAGCGTTCAGAAGAGTGGTTCACACTTCGAAAGGACAAGCTGACAACGAGCTCCTTCAGCACCGCATTGGGTTTCTGGAAGGGAAACCGTCGGTCCGAGCTATGGCAACAGAAGGTGTTTTCACCAGAATCCAACATTCTTGAAGCCGCTGCAGTGGCTGCCATGAACTGGGGAGTGGTTAATGAGGCAGCGGCAATTGAATGCTACAAGGGGATGACAGGTCAAGAAGTGAGCTTCTTAGGGTTTGCGGTGCATGCCGAAGCGACATCGGGGTGGCTTGGTGCCTCCCCCGATGGTCTTGTGGGTTGCTATCCCAATGCTGGGATACTAGAAGTGAAGTGTCCTTACAACAAAGGGAAGCCAGAGCTGGGTTTGCCATGGCAAGCTGTGCCATACTACTATATGCCCCAGGTGCAGGGCCAGATGGAGATAATGGACAGGAATTGGGTGGATTTGTATTGCTGGACGCCAAATGGAAGTGTAGTGTTTCGCATCTTTCGGGATCTTGACTACTGGGAGCTGATGCATCAAATGTTGCAAGACTTTTGGTGGGGTAGTGTGGTGCCCGCGAGGCAGGCGTTGATGATGGGGAATGAGGGGGAGGCGAAGTCTTATGAGCCTAAACCAAGGCATGATCTGACTGGCAGGATAATTGGTAAGAGCAGAAAGCTGGCTGCTCAGGCAAAAATGCTTTGCCGTGATATTGGAGGGCATGTAGAGTTCTTTAAGTGATATTGGTTGTATCTGTGGTTCATGGGTGCTCTTTAGGCCCCCTTTATCTATGTATTTGATTCATTCGTATATGATATTTCATATTGTTTCAAGAACTCTATTTGTTGTTTCAGTATTAGTTTTTTCCCCATTTAATGATAATTTCTTATTGAAATTCTTTGACCAAATTGTTATCAAACCTTTGGTTACATTATCATGTCAGCTCAATGTAAAACATACTAAGTGGTAAATTAAAACTTTTATTGAAAAATGAAATTCAATTTGGATAGAGTAAGTAATAAGTTTTGACAGACACATATGATATTAAGCTAATAGCTACTAATGATCAATTTTTTGATTTGTTTTGTCAGTTATATTTGCTTCATTAGAGGTAATAAGCCAGAGTTTAGTCATGAATTAAGCTACAATATAAGAAAAGTGGCATTTGAAGCACGTCTAGATTTTTGTGTACTAAGTTATGCTGTTAGCCTACTATTAAAATTGTTACATCTCTTAAATATTCCTAAGAAAAATCAATAACTTCTCAATAGAAGCTTACTGAAAATATTGGATTTAATTTTACTGAGGAGATTGTAGTTCATAAGTATTCCGTAAGAGACGTATTAGATGCAAAATATGATTTGCAATTATAATATGAATCTAAATATCATATTATTGGATTTAAATCCATATCTATAGTATATCATGGTCATGAATTTGAATATTTACCTCATTAAGAGTTAGAAAAATCTTTTAAAATATTTTGCTAAAAAAAGAAACTTGAAATAATGCAGAAGTGATTAAGCAAAATGATTTACCAATTAAATAACCAAACAAAGAACAAATACCATTTTTTTTGTGTTTTTGTAGAAAATTATATATATAACAAACGATCAATCAGCACAAATCATCAAAATCCTCTTACAATCATATAATCACAGTTCAACTAGAGTGTAATAAAAGTATATTTTAAGTAAAAATAAAGTGTAAAAAATTAGATAAATACAAACCAAGATTTATAGTTGTTCGATCAACTTGACCTACGTCCACTTCTCAAAGGTCCTCCTCTTTGGTTATTGAACTAAATACTGATTCTCCTTTAGCCTATACTAACTGGAGAAGCCCCTCTCCTTTGACCAGGTTGAGAATAACGTTTACAAACTCAGTAAATTATCCATCTTTTTACCTCATCGACCTGGTAGAGTTGTCATCCCTTTTTGGGCCTCCTCAACTCGGTGAAGATGACATCCATCCTTTCCTCCTCAACCTAATGGATTCACCAAACAGAGTCATTGCTTCCTCCTTTCGCTCCCATGCTCGGTGAAGTTGTCATACCTCCTTTTATCTCTTGGTCCGGCAGAGATGTCAATGATCTTTGGCCTCAAAGGCACTCTTTCCCTAGAGCTCCACCAATATAATCGGAGGACCTAAGGTGCAGGCTAGCTGGAGCAACTATGTAAAACCTCCTCACACTCCCTAGAAGCTCTCAAGGCTCTTCTGAGTCTTCTCCCTCTCACAACTTCACCTTATCTCTTCCTTATGAATTGGACTATCCAAGCTTTCTCTCATATAAAACAAACATAACTTAACTGCTTAAAGACCCTTTTCTCAAGATAATAGTAAGTTTATAAAGAGGGCTCTCAAAAACCTTAATTCTTAATTAAATTAACTTCGATCATGTAGTGATATACCCAAATTGCATAGTACAATTAGTTCAATGCCATGAAAGATCATCCCGTGTGATTAAAAAACATTTAATATGATTAGTTTAAATTGATTATTAGATCATACAAGATGATAAAAGTTTATCAACAAAGTTCTTAGCTCAATCAAACTATATGATATATAGTGCACTGTAAGGTGTATAATTAATTCAGATCTGAATTGATTCCTTAATTAACAAACTTAAATTAGGCAATTTAAATAAATATCATACAATAAAAATAATTATAAGCTAATTTTTAATTATTCTCACTTAATTAAATAATTTTAATTAATTTTTATTTAAATAGATCTTACAGTATAATTTGGATTATGCAGTACATTGAGTACAAAAGTTAAAACATTCAATTTTAACCCCCTTGTGTGTGTGTGTTGTTGCTTGGCCAACATACACCTAATACATAAATAGACTCACAAAAAATGAAGAATACATAATTTATTTCATATAAACTAATGTTTACCTGATGTTATACTATTTTGAGCTAGTTTTTTAATATTTTCTCGATGTATGATGTACTTGAAAGGTTAGTAGCACATAAATTAAATATCCAGATGCAATACATGAATAAGTAAATAAAGTATACAATAATATTTGAAATCATCAAAATATATGGTTCAACTCACAGATTGTGTCAAAAGACTTTGAAATAATAAACCCAGTTCAAGAGGATGACTAGCCTAGGTTATGAGATTATGTTAATCCATTCGTAGATGACATTCACTAGAGTATTAACATACCCAATATTCAAACAAATATTTTGATCATAAACCTATAATTATCCAGATGGTGTAAAATTCATTGTTAGGGGGGTTTCTTATTGAGGATCCAAACCTTTATTTTACAAGTTTCTTAGAAATTTGTGCAGCCTAAGTATGATGGAGTCTTTGATGACATCGATAGGCTTACAATAATTTTCAATTTGAAATTTATAATAATTAACTAAAGAAAACAATCTAAGTTATTATCTCACTTTGAACTTAAAAACTATGCACATAAGCATAGACTAATGATTTAAACATTGAACAATTGAGTTTAGAAAGGGAGTTTGTAGATTAAATTATGAAAATCATTATAAACTTTACTTTGAACTAGTAGACTTACTAATGTCCTTACATTAATTAAAGATAGGGTTACTAGAAGGAAAATGGCAATCAGATATTCAAAAATATTATTAGTTCTCAAAAGATAAAAATGTGTACAAACATGAAAATAAAAAGAAAAGAATATGAGTACTTCAAAAATTGGTATTAGATAAAGCTTAATCCCTAAAGGTATCCTAATATTTAAATCAAATTGGATAATGAAAGTAAAATAATATATATAATGGATGACTAATGAATTTCTAAAACCTCCAAAATTGATTTCTAAATGATATTTTTCATATCTAAAAAACAGTGGTCATCATTACACTTACACTTGTACTAGATAAGTTCAATGTAAGCAACAACAATGATGGTTGATTAGGATAATTACTTATGATATTTCAAATTAAAATTGAATAACTTTAGTCATTTCAAATTACATTAACATAGTGAAGTATTTTCTTACATTTTGTTAACCTTAAATTATAAACTTTTATTTGGTCTACAAGGTTAATCAATAGGTTATTACACCATTGCAATACGGATGGCTGATTATGATAATTACTTATGATCCTTCAAATTAAAATTGCATAACTTTACTCATTCCAAATATTATTTTTAGTTTATATTGTGATGAAAATGCTCAAGAAAAAGGAGAAAAAATCATAAGTGTTGAACAAATGTCGTAGTGCTCTAACTATTAACATCGTAGCATACATAATACCTCGACACTTACTAATGTCCTTACATTAATTAAAGATAGGGTTACTAGAAGGAAAATGGTAATCATATATTCAAAAATATTATTAGTTCTCAAAAGATAAAAATGTGTACAAACATGAAAATAAAAAAGAAAAGAACATGAGTACTTCAAAAATTGGTATTAGATAAAGCTTAATCCCTAAAGGTATCCTAATATTTAAATCAAATTGGATAATGAAAGTAAAATAATATATATAATGGATGACTAATGAATTTCTTAAACCTCCAAAATTGATTTCTAAATGATATTTTTCATATCTAAAAATCAGTGGTCATCATTACATTTACATTTGTACTAGATAAGTTCAATGTAAGCAACAACAATGATGGTTGATTAGGATAATTACTTATGATATTTCAAATTAAAATTGAATAAATTTAGTCATTCCAAATTACATTAACATAGTGAAGTATTTTCTTACATTTTGTTAATCTTAAATTATAAACTTTTATTTGGTCTACAAGGTTAATCAATAGGTTATTACACCATTTCAATACGGATGGTTGATTAGGATAATTAATTATGATCTTTCAAATTAAAATTGCATAACTTTACTCATTCCAAATATTATTTTTAGTTTATATTGTGATGAAAATGCTCAAGAAAAAGGAGAAAAAATCATAAGTCTTGAACTAGCGTCGTAGTGCTCTAACTATTAACACCGTAGCATACATAATACCTCGACACTTGATCATGAAATTTTAAAAGTGTTGGAGCATAAAAAAAATTGAAATTAATTTAGTGCCCCAAATGGAGCTAAGGCCAGTATCCAAGTCCTTCATAGCACCGCAACACCAAAAATCAGCACCGCAATACCTGAGTCTTAAGAATTTGAGCACTAGATCATTGAGCTTCACTATGCTGCAATGCCATATTACTCATTTAAGCACTGTAGTTTAAACATTACAACACCATGGTGGATCAGTTGAAAAAAGATAAAGCTACATAAAATTAGGCAAGCAACACATTAATTTAACCAATAGTTTCACCAAGTTAGCGCAACACTACATTAGAGCAAGCCTAGTAGCAATGAGGTGCTAGTTCATTCTATAACGCTATGACACCACATGTCAAGCATCGAGATTCCTGAGTCCAATTCTACACTTTGTATAAATAGTTTTTATTTTATTTTAGTAGAAAGTTCTGTCATATTTTTCTATGGAGTTCAATCCAAACTGTAGTGCCCCCTTAGAGTAAAGTCTAAGGGAGGCTAGGGAAGTGTAGGATACTACATTTAATAATCATTAGCCAATCTCTTTGTGAAAAATTAGATATTTGGAGGAGAATGGAGTGTAAAGAGTGTATTTATACTATCCAAGTGACATCTAAAATAACTTTAACTCTTGTATTTTCACTTTTATGTATGCAACAAAATATAATTTATTTTCTTTACATATCATGTTTGTATAATTCCTTAGTTTTTTGGTTAATGATGTGAATCAAATGTTAGTACTAATATAAAATCTTATGCTTTGAATGAGAATCGGAAGTTTTTAATATCTCTCGATCTTAATTTAAGACATACAGTGACCATGTGTGTAGCTAAAAACTAGTGTGATATATTACATCGATGGAGGAATATTAGAACAAATAGGACTATTTAAATGGAATGTTTGCATACCTAGACATAAGATGTTTAACTTTATAATTTCTATTGAGATACAATCTATGTAGGAAGGCCCTAAATTTCCCTTTACATCCCTAAAAACTCAGCATAGATCTATTGATGCATATGCTCTGATGCACATCAATAAAAGAAAGTATCCTTAGAAAATTTTGGGTAGTTTGCATTCATTAGTCTAAAATATTTTATCATATGGTATCATATCTTTCTTTTGCAATCCTTCATAATGATAAACACTCAATCCTTATCTTCAATTCATGGGATAAACATTGTAGTTATAGTAGGAATTATTAATTTACTTGCAAGTTAGTAGAACACTTTCTCGTGGTATCGATACTCTTTTAATCACTTTATTACTTGATCGATAAATACACTTATGTATTTATTGGGTATTTCATATCAAATAAGACCTAAGCATATAATGTTTTAGCCTAGAGAATAAAATTAATTCACACATTGAATGCAACCCTTGCATAACCTGCGAATCACCTTTTCAATGATTTTTTTTATAATTCTTTATCAAGTTTAGGTTGCTCCTAAATTTGGGTGGGGTCTATATTTGATTCTATAGGTGACTCCTTTTATCAATCCCTATCCATCATACCTCTTTCAGTTCTCTTCCATTCCTTAATTGCATAGCATTACATTATAACTTTACTTTTTTTTATTAGGTTGGTTGTAGTGGTACTAGGCAAGGTTCCTTGAGGTTTACTATTAATTGAATTAACTAACTACCTAAGTGATTTTTAATATTTCTTATGCAGTAACAAGTCTCTGAAGCTGAATCCCCATTTTCAACAGTAATTCTTCCCAGGAGGGCTTCTTATCCTTAAATAAATTATTATATTGAATATTGGGGGATAATTAGGCCTTGGATCTCTAAATTACTAATTCAAAGGGTTCTAGTCCCTACTTTGTTTGGCTGATTTGAACTCTAATGACTACCCCTATTAGGATTATTATTTCATTATAGATTAGGGTGGTTCTTTAAATCAAGATTATAAGTGTTTGAGTAGGGGTTTTTTGCATATTAATGGCATTCACAAATTTTACCCATGAAGCATTATGGTCACTAGATGAACCATATAGATAGTCTCCCATAAGTATGGGTATTACTAGAATTGAACTAACACTAATGTTAAAATTGTTAACTACTTGGGCAGTCAGGATGGATAAATCATGAGTCATAAACACTTTCAATTTTTCTATGTATCATCCTCTCTAACATCCATTAAAAGTTATTAGAAAAAAATCTCATCTATTAAAGTATAAGCTTCATTAAATGGTTTATACATCAATGAACCTCTAGTAGCTACATCAATTATTGATCTAAATAATCTTATGAGTCCATTATAAAGGTCTAGAAGATGAGCTAGTCGGATAAGGCTTAGTGGGGACACTTCCTAAGCAACTATTTGAATATTTCCCAGTTTTCATAAATTGAGTCTTCATTTAATTGGGTGAATAAAATGATATCATTCCTATGCTTAGCAATTTTTTATGGAGGGAAATACTTAGCTAAGAATTAAAAGTTCCAGTAGGTTGTTAATCATAATAAAATTATTTCAAGGCAAACCAAGAGGGGGGGGGGGCAAGGGGGGGGGGGGGGGTGAATTTGTAATTTAAAAAAGTCTCTTGGATTTAAAGAAAACTATTTTAAGGAATTTTACTCAATGATAGATTTTCAAAAAATATTTTTCAACCAAAGTAATTTAAAGCATAGAAAATAAAAATATAGTAAAAAGTAAAAGAATAGAAGAAGACCAAACTTTATAGTGGTTTGGTCCAACTAGACCTACGTCCACTCCCTGAAGACTCCTTCTTCAGGCATTGCACTAAATTAAAGTGACTCTCCTTTTTCCCCCATAGCATGACGGAGAAACCCTTACAAAATATCTTTTCCACCAACCCAATGCGATAGAGTTTTGATGTCCTTTCTCACCCTCCTGGTGATGACAGAGTACCAACATCCTTTCTCACCCTCCTGGTGATGGTAGAGTGCCAACATCCTTTATCATCCTTCTGGTGATGGAAGAGTACCAACATACTTTCTCACCCTCCTGTTGATAGTAGAGTATCATGATCTTCTAAAAAGAGACTTCAATGAAGTAGTTCATAATTTTAAATAACAAATAAGAGATCTTTACCTTTGGGCAACCTTGTGAATCCCCTCACAATTTCCTCTCATAAGATCTCTCACTCTTCACTCCTAAAATATCCCAAACACTCTCCTTATCCACTCTTAAGAGAAATTCAGAGCAAAATCATAAGTGTCAATTTTTAGGACCTTTTTATATGAAAGATAAGAAAAACAATCTAAAAATTAAAAATTACTATTAGAACTTACTCTATTCATACAGTATGACAAATATCATATGTACGAATAGTTCAAAAATCCATGTATAAATGTGTATGAATTTGATTTTATACTCTATCAGCATTTGTACGAACTGACATCGTATAGTATGAATAGTTCAAAACTAAATGAATTTGTTTGGTACGATCCTGTACAAACCTCATTTCATACATTATGAGCCATTTGTAAGAACCACACTTCCTACAGTTTGAACAATTTAAATAAATCATGATTCATTTGGTACAAACATGGATGATCCCATTTTGTACTCTATGAGTCGTCTGTATGAACCAAGCTTTATATTGTATAAACAGTTAAAAAAATGATGAGTTTATTTGGGATGAGCTGGTATGTACCCATTTCATACTTTATGAGTTATCTATACGAACAAAGCTTCATACAGTAGGAACAGTTCAAAAAATGATGAGTTTATTTGGAATGAACTGATATGTACCCATTTTGTACTCTGTGAGTCGTCTATACGAACATATGTCATACAATACAAACAGTATAAAAAAATTTGTGCATAATTTGATTAACTTCAATTAGGAGGAAATACCATGCAAATTATCCAGTATGATTTGAAATCGTACATTACGATTAATTTTAAAATTTTAAGTTTTGACTCACTCTACTAGTGTGTGTGTGCATAGATACCCAATTTTAATCACACTGCCTCAGACTCAAGAAAAATAGAAAATATATAGACTTTATTATATGAAACCCTAGTCTACTCTGTCTTGAAGTCTTCGGTAGTCTGAAGTATGATTTCTCTGGAATGTTAGTACACACAAACAACAAAAAAGTAAATATATCCAATATATGTTAAGAGAAATAATAATCATAATAATAATATTTTATTAACATAAAAATAATATTATATCAAACTTAATCTTGAATTCTAAGTTATAATAATCTCCTTCTTTTTCATGATGGCAAAATATTTATTATTTGAGTTAACATTAAAATTTATTTTTCTCCTAAGCTCCCCATCAATGAATTCTTAATTAAAAATAAGGGATTTCAATCAAAATCAAAACAAAAATAAATTGAAAAATAAAACATAAAAAAATTCAAAAAACAAAACAACAACAAAACACATAAAACACATGACACAACAAACACACACGATTAAAATCACACAAAGCCACACAAACAAATCATACACACATCGAAAATAACTAATGACTCCTACTTTTGATAATAGCAAAAAAGGAAGTACCTCTTGAAAATATAAGTTTCTATTGATAAATCAAATAGATGAAGAAGAAGAAGATTTTAAACTATTGGTAAAGACAACATTAACATCTTAATGCAAAAAATAAAGTCTCATATTTTAAATCAATGAATAATTAAAATAAGAACAATCAACCAGGTTTAGTATTAGTCCTAGACATATCAATTAATAATAATTACTATAAAAATAATGAAATAAAGATTATTTAGTTTCTAATTCAATAGTGGAGATTATTATTGATTAAATGGATTTGTGCAAGAAATAGAAAGATAAAGGAAATAACTATATGAAACTTTCAATTTGTAACATTGCACATCTTTTCAATTTTTCGCACGCTTTGTGCATCTTTTTAGTTTGGGCTAATTTTATGCATTTTTTTCGTTTTTGGCTAACATTACACATCTTTTTAATCTTGTGGAACATTTTATTCATCTTTTCAAGTTTGGCACACTTGTGCATTTTTTTACATTTTCGGTCTTTCCATTATCAATAAATTTTAAAACAAAATATAATAATTAATAAAAATAAACACATTAAATAAAAAGAATAAAAATAATACATCTATTTTGTAATAATTATATCTAAGAATATGAGAAGATCTTTTAATACACATCTAACTATAATTTAATTTAAAATTTTGAGAAATTAAATATTGCAAGGAAGTTAATTTGTAGAGCAAAGTATTATAAAATCTTATTCCATAGATCAAATACATTTGATTAGTCTATAAAAACTTAAAACAATTCAAGAAGTTAACTTCAATACAAGACAAACATCATTTCTTTAAACACTTGAAATAAATACAACCAATTCATAATACACAAAAAAACACAACATTACTAAGCAATCATATTAGTACCAAAAGAAATAACACAAATATCAAGTAAATAAAAAATAACAACTAATACTCTAAAGGACCCTGATCTGGAGGTGAGTGAGGAGGTGTGAACATCATAAAGTAGCTATTGATGGTAGCTACTTGAGTGTTTACTGAGTTAAATTGTCCTCGGATCCACCCTATGTCTTCATTATATCTTCCATCCTATTGTTTAAGTGAGTCTCAATTTGATTAAACTGTTGATCAAAAGGAGATTCAAGTCTATCAAATCTCTGAACCATTTCTTGATAGAAATGATGATCAGGTCTAAGAGTAAGTGTAGGTGTAGGAGTAGGTACTCCTTCTTCATCAGATTCTTCTCCCTTATCCCCTACATCTTAGTTAAAAATAGAATAGAAGGAAGTATTGGTAATATAGATAGGAAGCTGAGTAGGTGGATCAGGATTAAACAAGTTGTATTTCTTTTTTGGAATATAGGCCACCAAATGTCCTAAAGCCACATTTTTCTTTCTCCTATTATGAGGAAGTCCACTGTTGGTAAGCTTTTATATGTAGTCCATAATTAATTGGGCTTTATCTATAATAGTGTTTGTCATGATGAGATATGTGACTGTTGAAAAAAAAGGAGTTAGGTTGATACGATCACCAGCTTTAGGTATAATAGAAGTCTTTAATATATGCTGGATGATCATAGTATTTTGGTTCATGGTGTACATATGAGGTATGTGGTTAATTGAAGCAACACCTCTAAGGGTTTGATTAATTATAGAGCAATCAAAATTGGACTAAGAGGTCTTTATATGTGCCCTAACCTCTTCAATTCTAAGGTGTAGGAAGGTGCCTAAATCTTCCTTGGTAATATTTATTCAGTGTTTAAAAACATATGAAGTTGTCTTAGTATGATTTGAAAGTTTGTTAGGATTGTTAAGCCCATATAAACTAGCCTGAGACTAACCAAGAGGGGGGGGGGGGGGGGGGGAATTGGGGGTTTAAAAAGGGGGGGGGGAGTGAATTAGTGGTTTTAAAAATCCTCAAATAAAAAGTATGATCTTTTTGAAATATTTTAAAACATTAAATCATATGAGCATCCATAAGAAAATAAACTGTGGAAATTAAAGTATGGTAGTAACACAAAAAGAACACACCATATTTTATAGTGGTTCGGTCAACTTGACCTACATCCACTCCTTGGAGCCTCTCATCCGGGTATTGCACTAAAATACAATGACCATCCTTTAAATCTCATAGAAAGGTAGATAAGCCTTTAAAAAGACCTTTCCACCGACCCCGGTGAGGCAGAGAACTCGACCTCCTTTTGCTTCCTACTAAAGCAGGCAAAGAATCGTGATTGATTGCTGAAGAAGATATCCTGAAAGCCTCCAAGGAACTAGAGATGATGACTGGATAAGTTGACTCAGATCCTTGCTTGGAGCAACCTTTGTGAACCCCTCATAAACTCCTCCTCATAAGATTCTTTCTCTCTCTCTCCCAATATCTCCCTCTCATTCTCTTAGCTCTCTCAAGTCAGGACAACAACAAAATATCTTACTTTGAATAATCAAGATATCTTATAAAGAAGGGCTTAAAATTTTCCATAAATTGCAACAAGGTATCAAATATCATCCAAGATGATCTATATAATCAGTGTATTTTCAGCCCTTTTAGCCAGGATAATTTGAGAGGGCTGGACAATTTGAAGCCTTATTTGTTCAGAATGTCCAGGATGATGTGAAAATCATCCTGTATGATTATTTCAAAACCATACATATCATCCATCATAACATTTTGGTCATCCAGAGGATATATATTGGATGATGAAGAAATATAATATAGCATCCAGGATGATTCTTGAATCATCCCATATGATTAGTTCAAAATTAGGAATTTTTCATCGAGCACATTATTCTAGTCGTCCAGGTGATTTACATGGATGATGGATAATTTCAACTGATCATCCAAAATATTGTTATGGTTATCCAGGTGATCTAGAAGACCACTAAGGTTTTTCTAACTGATCGTCCAGGACAATCCTGCGATTATCTAGAATGATATGATCGATCAATCAAACCTTAATTGCTTTCCTTAATCAACTGACTAATTTAGGCATGAATAAAATGAATAATCCAGGATGAAATGGGATTATCCTGTCTGATTTTTAAAAATAATATCATACCTAATAGAGTTTGATGGCTGATTCTTTCTAATTTGAGCCTATCATCTAATATAATATAAATATTGTTCGGGAATATTTTCTTAATTTGGCTGTCTTAACACAAATGCCATAATTAGGGTTTTTGTTTTTAACTAATCGTCCAGGATGATTTGGATCATCCCGAAATATATGATTAAAAATAAAAAAACTCTAAAACATACAAAATTTCTCCCCCTAAGTGTGTGTGCATGGTTACTTAGCATCAGAATCCATTTTATTACATTAGACTCAAGAAAAGATAAAAACACTCAAAGTACACTTACATACTGACTCAGTCCTAATCTACCCAATCTTGAACTAGCTTGATTTATAATTGATCTTTTTGGACCTAAAATATTAGTAGACAGGATAATAGTAGAGAAATAAAAAGGCCATAAATATTTGCTATCATCAAAATTATAATCCTTGAATCTAGATTTGCAATAATTTCTCCCTTTTTGATGATGAAAAACATTTATTAGAAAATTCACCTAGCTGATTAATAAAATATAAAGTAAAGGAGAACAATATGATCAAAATAATGCAAATTTTACTTTAAAAAAAAGGTGGTACAAATACTAAATAATAGTAGTATAAAAATAACAGCACAATGAAATAATACTAACACACTAACACTAACACTACTCTCCCTTTTTACATCAAAAAAGGAGGAAATAGAAAAGCAAATACAAAATAGAATAAGATATATAAATAGGTATAAAATAACACACTAAGAACATCACAAAAAAAACAACCTTTTAGTATAGAGTGCCCTAATCGGGTGAAGGAGGTCATGGTAATGGCTGAAAGAAACTAGAGATGGAAGCAAACTGCACCCTAAAACATAAAAAATTAGTAAAAATCAAATATAAAACAATGAAAAGATGATAAAAATGACAGAAAGAATGAAAAACATGGTAGAAAAATTGATCCTGTTAAAATTATAAGAAATATGATAAAATTTCCATGTGATTGAATTAAAAATTTAAAAGAAATAAGTTAACATTACTGAAATATTAAAAATGGTAGAAAAATTGATCCTGTTAACCCCAGCTCGAACTTTTTATTGGGCAAACCATTTTTTGAAAATAAAGATCTAACTCAAAAAAGCAATCAGATAAGAAAAAGTGATCCGTTCAAAACTTTGTTACAGAAAAGTATTTAATAGAATAATATATCAAAGTAATTAGTCAAAATCATGAATTTCAAAATTAAGTCTTTGAAAATATTAAGTAACACATGAATTCTTTTAAGATTTGAAGGTTTGAAAGAGAAGGAAGCTTGATTTCTTGTGGGCTCATTTTGTGCTTTTTTTCAATTGGTTGGCACACTTTACGTATCTTTTGATTTTTGATACACTTTATGTATCTTTTAATTTTTTTGCGATCATTACGCATCTTTTTAGTTTTTTTTTATTTTGGGCTCATTTTATGCCTCTTGTTATTTTTGCAAACTGGATCCCTTTAGAAACTTTTAAATACTCTCAGTTATGAGAATATCTTCCAGATATTAGATAAGAAAAAACCCACTCTATAATATAAGAAAGAGTAAACCAGAAAGCAGAATCAAATTCATATGATAAATGCAACCACAAGATTAAGAAAGCTTGAAAGTCATTTAATGACTTTGAATATTATTTATTTAAGATAGATTATTGTAACGACATAGAAAAGATCTCAATTGTAAAGTCCAGTTGTTAATTCAAGATAGACTTTTATTTAGAAAAGAAAATTACAATGCTATAAGGAGTTAGAGGAAGGGAAACAATCAACAATATTTCTCCCTTTAACTTATTTATGGATGTTAATCATTGATTACAAATTTTTTTTTAAAAAAAAAAGTATAAAATATCATTTTAATAGTGACCAAAAGAAAAACTAAAAGAAAAAAAAAGATATAAGAAATGAAAACACAAAAAATAATAGCAAATAAATAAAAATCAACAATCTAAGTAAAAAGTATAATAAATGATAGAAATAAAAGAAAGATCAGAAAACAAAAACAAAAAAAAAAAAGATCAAAAAACAAAAATAAAAGAAAAAAAATAAAAAAACATAAAGTTCAGAGTTTAATAATCATCAAGTTCATACATTTACCTCAATTACACCCAATCTGGTCCTTAAGATGATGAATGTGTTAAAGGCTAGTAGTTTAGTAAAGATGTTAGCCAGTTGGTTTTTAGTTGCTATATGGTGTAACTCAATATCTCCTTTGGTAACACTGTCCCTAATAAAGTGATGCCTTATGTCAGTGTGTTTGATCCTTAAATGTTGGATAAGATTTTTATAGATGCAAATGGCACTGGTGTTATCACATAAAATTAAAATTATGCCAGCAGGTAATACTAAATCAAGAATTTATTGCTTCAACTAAAGAACTTGGACCACATAACTTCCTAAGGCAATATACTCAACTTCAGTAGTAAAAAGTGCAACAGAGTTTTATTTTCCACTAAACCAGGAGACTAAGGATTGTCTTTTGAATTGACAAGTTCCAGAAGTGCTCTTTCTATCCACCCTACACCATACAAAATTAGAATCATAATATATTCTTAAACCGTGAAAGTAGCTTAAGTCTCCCATCAAACTCATTTTAAATTCACTACTTATTTTTGAAAAATTATCACAAAGATTTTTATTGGTGGATCCAAACAATATATCATCAATATAAATTTGAATAATAAGTATGTCATCTCTTACTCTTTTTAAGAAGAGAGTGGTCTCCACATTTCCTTTAACAAATAATTTTTTTAGTAGGAAAGTTCTTAACCTCTCATACCAAGCCCTAGGTACCTATTTTAGTCTATAAATTGTCTTTTTCAATTTAAACACATGATTAAGGAATTTTGAATTTTCAAAACCTAAAGGTTTCTCAACAAAAACATCATTTTGTATCACCTAGTTAAGAAAGATACTCTTAACATCCATTTGAAATAGTTTAAAACCATTAAAATACCAAAAGGGTAATAACAACCTTATTGCTTCAAGTTTGGCTATTGGGGAAAAGTTTCTTCAAAATTAATTCTTTCTTTTTTATTATAACCCTTGGCCATCAATCTTGCCTTATTTCTAACCTCTACACTTGAAGCATTCATTTTATTTTTCAACACCCACTTAGTTCCAACAACACTTTGATCTTTAAGTCTTTTAATCAATTACCAAACATCGTTTCTGATAAATTGATTCAATTCTACTTGCATGGCCAAAATCTAAAACTCTTAGAAAATGCTTAATTTATATTAGTAGTTTCAATCATTGAAATAAAGATAGAGTTGTTCACTTCTCTTCTAAGTCCATGCCTAGTTCTAACACCTTCACTTGGCTCACCTAAAATCAATTCATTAGGGTAACTTTTAAAATATTTCCATTCTCTAAGAAATGTATTTTTTGTTCTGACATTCACTTCAAGATTTATTTTTTTAATTCCTTAGGAGTTCTCTTCAATATGTTCTTCCTCCAACCTTGGCTCTTTAAAATTACCATATTAATCAAAAACTATATGTGTGTTCTCCTCAACTACCAAAGTCCTCTTATTAAAAATCCTATAGGATTTGCCAACACTAGAATATCTTAGAATAATTCCTTCATCAGATTTAGGATCAAATTTTTCTAAATGAGTTTTACCATTATTATGAATGAACACCTTATATCCAAAAATATATAAATGTGAAAGATTAGGTGTTCACCCCTTAAGAAGTTCATATGGTGTCTTGTTCAACTTGGATCTAATGTTCACCCTATTCAAAATATAATAAGCCATACTAATAGCTTCAGAACAAAAATATTTTGGAACTGAATATTCAAACAACATGGCTCTAACGACTTCTATCAAAGTTTTGTTTTTTCTTTCAATAACCCCATTTTGCTGAGGGATCCTAGGTGCTAAAAATTTTGATCTATTCCTTTCTCTTTAAAAACAATCTTCAAAATTTTCATTTTTAAACTCTCATCCATGATCACATTATATTGTTAGAATTTCATGCCCTAGCTTCCTTTGAATCCAAGTAGAAAAATTTCTAAATTCATTAAATGATTCATTAATATGTGATAAGAATTTAACCCAAGTAAATCTTGAATAATCATCAATGATTACATATCCAAAAATCTTCCCTCCTAAACTTATGGTTCTAACTAGTCCAAAAAGATCCATGTGCATGACTTCTAGTGGGTTGCTAGTTCTAAGATATTTAATTAAATGAAAGGTGGTCTTCTCCTATTTTTTTAATTGACATGCATCACACAGGTGATCCTTAGTGAAGTCTAATTTTTGGTATCCCTCTAACCAACTCTTTATGGGTAATCTTCTTAAGATTTTTCAATACTTGCATGACAGAGTCTTCTATGCCATAACCATGATTCATCAATGATTACTTTGAGACAAAAAGCATTTGAAGATTTAACAAAGTTTAAATCAAGCATTTATATATTATTTACCCTATTTTCATACAACACATCAATTCCATTTTAGCTTATAATGCATCTTGTAAAAAAAAAATTTAACACTATAACCCATATCACAAAACTAACTAATAACTAACAAGTTATGTTTTAAGCTTTTAACCAATAATAAATTTTCAATAAAGAAATTATTCTTGTTGCCAATCATACTTGTACCTATCACTTTCGTAGTGGTATTATCTCCCAGTGTTACTTTGCCTCCATTCGTAGCTTCCAGCGATATGAATTAAGTTACATCTCCAATCATATGCTTTGAACATCCATTGTCTAGGTACCAAATGCTCTCACAAGAACTTATATGAGAGCATTTCTACAAAATTAACAAATGTTAGACTTGGAAACCCAAATGAATTTAGGTTCACCTCTTAGCAATAATAATCTAGTTTCATGTTTGATTTGTTATGATTTATGCATCTTAGGTCTCCACACTCGATGTGTTCTACTATAAATTATATAAGTGTGAGAAATATATCCTATCATTCCATATAAAAAATTTTTAACACCAGGAAAAGGATTTACTAATCTATATGAGTTATAATATCTTTTTCTAGGTTTTAAAATTGTATGCTTCTGATCAGGATTAGAAAATTATACAAGTTCTTATTGAAACTTAGAATTCAAGATTGTGTTTGATATAATATGATTTTTTTATGAAAATAAAATACTATTGTTATGATTATTGTTTCTCCTAACATACATTGGATATATTTTCTTTTAATTGTTTGATTGTACTAAAATTTCAGGGAAATTATACTTCAGACTATCGAAGACTTCAAGATAGAGTAGACTAGAGTTTCAAGTAATGAAGTGTATAAATTTTTATTTTTCTTGAGTCTGAGAGAGTGGTTGTAATGTGATAACCATGCATACACACACTGGCGGAGTGAGTCAAAACTTAAAATTTTAAAACTAGTCATACTGTATCATTACAAACCGTACTGGATGATTTGTCAAGGTATTTCCTCTAAAGTGAAGTTGATCAAATCATGCACAAAATTTTCTTTTAGTACTATTTATACTATATGATATTTATTCTTATAGATGACTCATAGAGCACGAAATGGGTGTGTACTAGTTCATCCCAAACAAACTCATTAATTTTTGAATTGTTTGTATTATATGAAGCATGGTTCATATAGAAGACTCGCAAAGAATGAAATGGGTACGTACCAATTTGACCCAAGCATACTTATCATATTTTAAACTATTTGTATTATGCGAAGCTTGGTTCATATAGATGACTCACAGACTATGAAATGGGATCATCCATATTCATAATAATAAAATGATGAAGTAGAGTGTCAAGCCCTTGATGAAGTGTTATGCTTACTAGTAACAAAACTACAGTTGCTTACTCTAAATGCATATGTTATCATACTAAAATAAAAATGATATTTTGGAGTTTCTATCACTAGATAAAAATAGTAAAATAGGTTATGCAATATTTAACAAAATATTTTGGAATGACTAATACAAATATCATATTTTTTTTCTAATGAGACTCTTTATTATAAATGTGATTCAAAGAATATGTATCCCTAGATCTCTGTTTAGATTATAATGATAAAAAAGGATATGTACTAACCTCCTAGAGTAATAATATCTTCTTTAGAACCTATAATATTCAAACATCCTATGTTTAGACATGCAAATATTCTATCTAAATATTTTTTTATTATTCTTGCTTTCAAGCATCGAGGTTATACATTACACAAGGTTTTAACTACACATATAACCACTATATGCATTAAATTGAGAATAGGAGATAATTGAGGACATCATTAAATCTTTAAAGTACAAAAGTATTCATTAGTGCTTAATATTTTCTTTACATCATCAATCCAAAATAAGAGATCTAGCTAGATGTAGAATAAAAGACAATCAAACACACTTTCATTATATTCATTAAAGAATAAAAAAATAAGAGAAGTAGTGTAACTTAAGTAATAGTTTTAGAGGTTGCCACCCCTTCAATCCGTTTAAACATATACCACAGTAATAAGAATATATTTACTTCCATGGGATTGCCTAAAAAGTCCCATAAGATCCAATCTACAAACATAAAATATCTCAATTTCCAAAATATGATTCAAAGGAATTTAATTTAATTTAATTTTTTTAAGTATTCCTTACTCATTAACATTTATTGCATTTTCTAATACATTCATTTACATCCTTAAAAAGAGTAGGACAAAAAAAATCCAGTTTGAAGGATTTTACAAATAGTTCTTAAACCACCAAAATGTCCTCCATAATGAGAATAATGACATTCCTTAATGATTGGTTCTATTTCTTCCTCATGGACACATATTCTAATTATTTACTCATTATAAGTTTTAAAAAATATGGTTCTTCCTAAAAATAATATTTGGTACCATACGAAAACTTCCCCTTTTGAATTACGGATAAATCATATATAAGTATACCACTAATGATGAAATTAACTATGTTAGCATACGAAGGAAGATTGTTCAATTGCATAGCAAACAATTGTTCATCAAGAAAGTATTTATTAATCTCACATGCAGTTGAAGCATGATTTTTAATAGAGTCTAGAAAGATGATCATCAATTTTATTTTCAGTCCCTTTTATATCCAAAATTTCTACATCAATCTCTTATAACAAAAGAATCCACATAACCAATCTATGTTTTTTTTTTTTTTGAAGAAAATGCAGCAAATTGCATTAGAAAGAAAAAAAGGAAAAATAAAGTGCAACCTACTAAATGAAGACCGTAGATTCCTCCTTAACCGCAGACCAAAAGGTAGGAGGAACCTTATTCATGCTAGACTCATCCCAAGTAAAAGAACTGAAGATGCCATAGTTAGCACATAAATCTGCTAACTTATTGCACCTTCTATTAATACAACTAAAGATAACATTGTTAAAACCATTAAATAAATGAATATCACCATACCTTGCATCTCCACAACTCTTAGCTTTTTGAAAAAAAATCCATGATATTTGCATTGTCCCCTTCAATTATAATGCCTTTGTATTTGAACATCCAATCCTTAATCATTTCCTTGATTGTTTGAATGGCCATAAGTTCCAATGCTAAAATATCCCAATGAATTAAGTGTTTTCCGAAAGCCATGAGAAGTCTTCCTTTGTGATCCCGAAAGTCTCCACCTATACCGGCTTTATAAGAAGGAAGAAGTGAAGCATCCACATTTACCTTTATCCAATCGGGTGGAGGAGGATACCAATGATCATTGTACAGCCTATAAGATTGATTAGTATCCCATATACCCGAGAATTTACCAATTCCATGAGCTGAAATGGAAGCCATGATCAATGCATTAGAACTATGGTCAATGAACTGTCTTCACTTCCATTTTGGATCAATTTGTTCCTTGATTTATAGGTAAAGAAAACCACGGTGCAATATAAATTGATCATGAAAGGATTTTCCTTATCTAGCCCAAAACTGTAATTCAATACAGAGTCATTTTTCGAAAACACAAATCCCCATTTACTTAGCTGAGCTAATACTTCCTTCAGTTTTGAGCATCTCACCGTAATATGTTCTTCATCCTCTACTTCATTACATCCCCTTGGACAATTTCTCTCCCTTAACAATCTTCTATTTTCAAGGAATTGACTAGTGGGAAGAGCTTTATTGAAAATCCTACACCAAAAGGTTTCTACTCTTGGATTCAGCTTGCTTTTTTTGATCCAGGTCCAGTAATTCTTTCGGTTAGAACACTTAATCGACTCCTCAAACACCAAAGAAGAAATTATTTTTCCTATTTTTTGAAACAACAAATCCATTTTGTCTTTCTCTATATCAGTGTATATTTTTATTTGAGTGATTAGTGTTACCAGCTCACTTCCCATACAATTCTTTAGCTCCTCCACATTCCATGTTCCATTGGAAATAAAGTTAGAAACATGCAAACTGCTGCTGTCATAAGGAGTGACGAATGTAGACCATTTGCAAATGCATTTATTCAATATCCATATGTCATGAAAAGTATCTATGTTCATCCCATTGGCAATATTCCATCTGATCAATGGTCTTAGAGATTTTCCTCCATTTTTAATGATCCTCCAAGCTGTAGAACCTGACCTCCTTATGTTGTTTACCAAAACACTTCCAAATTTCGGATAGAGTAGTTTGTAGATTAATGAGTCTTTATCATTCAAGTATTTTCAAGATAATTTAGCTCTCAAGGAACCTATTTTGCTTTAGCAAGCATGAATAGCTCTCCCTCCCCATTTTAATGGTACGCACATAGTTTCCCAATTAACATAATGAATTCCTTGTCTTCCATTAGCTTTATTCCAAATGAAATTCTACTAATCTTATCGACCTCTTCAAGAATGCTCTTAGGTACCATAGTCTTGGTACAATAGAAAGTAGTGTAAGATAGTAAAATGGATTTTGTAAGCATAATCTTACCTGGTAATGAAATCATTTTACCTCCCCAAATGTTTGTCATTTTTAAAGCCTTCTCAATTATGAAATGAAAGTCTTCTCTTGTTAGCCTCCTCAATGCTAACTTAACACCAAGGTAAAGCATCTTTTTCACTATTTTGCACCCCAATAGCCGAGAGATCTTCTTCTTCCTTCTTCTTTTCACCATTTTCCCAAAAAGCATACAAGACTTGTTGGAATTAATCCTTTGTCCCATCCAAGCACAGAAATTATCCAGAATATTTTTAACTTCCTTGATTGCCTTCATATTTGTTTCTGAGAAGAAAATGACATCGTCCGCATATAACAAATGAGAAATTCTAACTCCATTTAAAGACAACCGAATGCCAATAGAGGCATCTCTTTGTTTAAAAGCATTAAACAGCAGTTGGGAGCATAAAATATATAGAAATGGCGACAAGGGACATCCTTGTCTAAACCCACTTCTTCCACATATCCAATATGTAAGATTACCATTAATAAAAATGGAAGACTTAGCACCTTGTTCACACTCCATAATCAGCTTAGAGAAAAGAGAAGGGAACCCAAAATATTCCATAGCTTAGATTGGTTGATGGGTTAACCAATCTATGTTTAGTGTCTTTATTTGTCATAAGATATTTCATAGTAGAATGATCAATATGAATAATTACTTTGATACAAATCAAATATGATATAAAATTGTATAATTAAATATAAAAGTAACATCCTTCTCCAATAAATGACAAAAAGGTTTAGAAATTTTAGAAAAGTCTTTAAGGAATCTCCTATAAAATTTTGCATGATCACAAAAAACTTCTAATTGCTATCATTGAATTAGGGGGATGACATTTTTTATCCATTTAATTGTTGCAATATCTACTACCAATCCTTAAAATTTTATGTCCTAAGATAGTGCCTTCAGTTACCATGAATTGATACTTCTCCAAATTTAATATTAATATTAGTTCTACACATCTTATCAAAAAAGTACTTAAATGCTCAAGATAAGAATCAAATGTATCAAATACAGAGAAATCATTCATGAAAATTTTATTACCCTACTCAATTAGGTTTGAGAAAATTGACATCATTCACCATTGAAAAGTAGGAGGGGCATTACAAAGATGAAAAGGCATTCCCTTAAAAGTAAAAGTTCCATAAGGACAAGTGAAGGTAGACTTATCTTAATCCTCATATGCAATAAGATTCTAATGATACCTTGAATATCCATCTAAAAAATAAAAAAATGAATGCCCGCCAACCTATCTTAAATATGATAAAAAAGTAAAGAGAAAATAGTCTTTTCTTATTTAATTTCCTATAATCTATACAAATTTTCCACATAGTGACAGTTCTTATAGGTATAAGTTTATTATGTTCATTTGATATAATAGTCAGACCACCTTTTTTAGGAACACAATGAATAGGGCTTACCCTAGAACTATCAAAAATAGGATAAATAAACCCAACATCAAGCCATTTATGAATCTATTTCTTAATATTATCTTTTATAGAAACATTAAGTCTTCTTTGAAGAGCATCTTTTTGAATTGAATTAGCTTACATTAAGATTCTATGCATGCAAATTAATGAGCTAATTCCATTTATGTAAGTGATTGTCCACCTAAAATTACTACTAAAATCACTTAAAACCCTAACCAATTCACTTTCTTGATGTTATTCTAAATTTGTAGAAATGATTATAGGAAAAGTAGAGTTGTTACCTAGAAAAGCATACTTAATATGACAAGGTAAGACCTTCAGCTCTATATTATGAGATTTTTCAATGGATGATCTCAAAGCTTCACCAAAGATGTAGTTTATATAAATACATACTTCATATTAAATAATTCTACACTGCCTCCATTTGTTGACAAAAATTCCTTAAAAACTCACTATTCTTTTCAACTTATCCTATTCCAATAAATCTTCTTTTAATAATTTTTCCTTCACACTCTCCACTACAATGTATTCAAAATTAACTCTAAAGCAATTTCCATTTTTTCTTGAGGTATTTTATAAATTTAAGTGAATTAATAGTAACCTCTTGATCTTAAACCCTTGTCAACATTTCACCTTTTTTGCACATCAATAATGTATTTCTTAGTTGCTAAGAAAGGTCTTCCTAAAATGAAGTTTATTTCCCTATCTTCTTCGATATCAAGCAACATAAAGTCAATAGGGAAAACAAATTTATCAACCATAAGTAATACATCTTATATTACTCCCCTTAGGTAAGTGAAATATTTATCAGCCAAATGAAGATTAATAAATAAAGTATAAACCTCCCCTATATCTAATCTTTTAAAGATTGAATGTGGCATGAGATTAATACTTGATCGAAAGTCGCATAAAGCTCTCCTATAGAATTTATCACCTATAGTTAAAGGAATGATAAAATAGATAGGATCTTTAAGTTTCTTAGAAAGTTTTATTTGAATTATAGCACTATACTTTTTAGTTAATCCTATAATTTCAAATTCTCTTAACTTCTTTTCTATTTCAAAATATCCGTCATAAACTTTGCATAGGAGGGCAACTGCTCTACTGCTTTAGAGAAAAGTACATTGATGGATAAATTTTTTAATATTTCTAAGAGCTTTGAAAACTATTTATCAAGATTTTATTTGATTATCCTCTAAGGAAAAGGTTGTGGTGGTCTCTCCACCTCATTTCTAATTAGTTTTTCAGGTTCCATTATAGGATCAGATTATTCAATTGAATATTTACTTCACCATTATTCTTTTGTTGTAAATCTCTATCCTTATAAGGGTCTCCTAAATCTCTGCCACTTCTAAGTTGGATATTATAATATTGTTTGTCCAATTTTTGATAATTAATCAACCTAGCAAGATGCTCTATATGATCTTCAATTTTTTAAGGGTAGTAGATTGATTAAGTAGTTGGATTATTAGCTATATAACAACATTTTCCAAATGTATCTTCCCATCCTATCATGATAGAGTTATTAAAAATTTGAAGGGTAATGTTGAGGCACTACATGATATGGCACCATGGTGTATAAATTTCTAGGATATTTGATAAAATTATCATACCTACTTATTCTTGCCTTAACTTTCAAATATTCTTATTTCTTAGAAATTATTGTGACTTGAGCAGTTAAAATTAACAATGCATATTATTCATGAATTCAAGCTATTTTTGTTAGATTTACCCTATCAATAGGCCACTAGAAATTATTAGTAGCCATTTCCTCTATTAACTCATATGCTTCCTTAAATGACTTAGATATTAAGGATTATCTAGTTGCAACTTTTATAATTGCCCTAAGAGATACGACTAATCCATTATAAAATGTTTGAATAAACAACCAATAAGGTAAGGCATGGTGAGGATTTTTTATACATTTCCCTAAATCTCTCCCAACTTTATAAATTGATTCTCCTTCAAACTATCCAATAGATATTATATCTATTACAAATCTATTTTCATGGATTATGATTTTAATGATAGCAAACACTCTTGTTTCTCTACGACTGCCTGCCTCCTAACATTTCAGGTCCACAAGATCAGACAGCAATTGGAACCAGAACTAGATTGGGTAGACTAGGTCTGAATCACTTTGTATGCTTTTCTCCTTCTTGAGTATATTATAAAAGGAGTGGCTCCTAATGTTAAGTAACCTTGCACACACACACCTTGGGAGAATTTCTGACTATTTATTAGAGTTTACTATTTTTAGTAATATTGTCTGAGATGATATTTATATCGGCCTGGTCGATCGGTTCAAAAATAGAAACCCTAATCAGGGCATCATAGTTAATGCAGCCATTATTAAGCTAATCAGCATGGACGATATTGTATCAGCCGGGCCGATAGGCTCAAATTAGAAAGAATCAGCCGCCAGATCTATTTAGGCATTAGTTATTTTTTGACATCATCCAGGACATCGGCCTGGATGATGCAGTAAAATTATGCCTAAATTGATCAGGTGATTAAGGAAAGCAATTAAGGCTAATTGTATGATCACATCGGCCGGGACAATGGCGTGGATGATTGACATTAGTCAGCTTCTATTCAGGGCGATGTTCAGGATGATTTTCCTCAAATTTGAACTAATCATCCAGGACGATATACTATCGACCTGGATGATATGACCATAAATTGTCTAATCGTCCCAAGCCGACTAGGCTGATTGAGTGAATTTTATACTGATCGGCCAAGCAAATACCCTTATCGGCCTGGACGATAAAGTTAGTTTGTAAAAAATAAGAGATATTCCGAAGCTCTTCTATTTAAGATCTCTTATTCTACCATAGAGGTGATCTTTTGCTGCTATCTTGACCTGAAAAAGCCTAGAGGAGAGGGAGAGAGAGGGAGAGAGAGAGGATTTTATGAGGGGGAGCTTGTGAGGGAGTTTCATAAGGGTTGCTCCAATTATTGTTCCACTTCTTCTTCTACTTCCATTATAGTCTCTTATCCTTGGAGGGTTGAGAGAGGTCTTCTTCAGCAATCAATCAAGGTTCTCTGCTTGCTATAGGAGGAAGTAAAAGGAATTAGTTTCTTTGCCTGTTTCAGAAGGAAGCAAAAGGAGTTGGGTTCTCTGCCTCGCCGGGGTCGGCGAAAAGAAGTTTTTGTGAGGGCTTCTCTGCCTTGCTATGGGAGAAAAAGGAGAGTCACGATGTTTAGTGCAATACCCAGAGGGCACCTCTGGGGAGTGGACGTAGATCGAGTTGACCAAACCACTATAAATTTTTGTGTCCTTTTACTACTACTTTTCGCAATTATTCTTCCACACTTTGATTTTCATTGTGGTGATTTTGGTTTGAGTTCTGTGATTGTGTTTTGATTGAAATAATTTTTTAAAATACCAATTCACCCCCCCCTCTTGGTTAGCCTTGGGCTAGTTCATAAGGGCTTAACATCCCTAACAAACTTTAAATTGGTATCAAAGCGGGATTTATAAAAACAAAGTTTGAAAACTTTTTGAATTTTGATCCATGGCTAACTCCGATAATTATAATATTGTGGGAGAGTATTCTATTACCCAACCACCTTTTTTTGATAATATTCCTTTTGATTTTTGAAAAAATCGCATATCTACGTTTTTACAATCGATTGACTATCGCATGTGGAAGCTTCTTAAAGAAGGTTATAAACCTCCTTCTCGTGAACTTAATGGAATTAAAATTGAAGTTCCTTTTACTGAATGGACTTTTGATGAAAGAGATTTAGCACAATATAATGCAAAATGCTTGAACTATTTTTTCCGTGCTTTAAAATTTGTAGATTACATGTGTGTTTCAACTTGCACTACTGGTAAGGAGATTTGAAAAAAATTGTGTATTACTTATGAAGGAACTAATGAAGTCAAGCAATCTAGATTGAATATTCTTTTGCATGATTACAAACTTTTTCGTATGAAATCTTATGAATTAATTTCTGAAATGTATACAAGATTTACTCAAATTATAACTTCTTTGCATGCCTTAGAAAGAGAACTCACTAACTATGAATAGGTGAATAAAATTTTGAGATACTTGCCTTCTTCTTTTGATGCAAAAATCACTAAAATTATTGAATCTAAAGATTTGAATACCTATTCGATTGATAACTTACTTGGCTCACTCATTGCTTACGAGAAAGGGGTGAATCAAAGAAATCTTGATGCATGTGAGAAAAAGAAAGAGAAAATTATGGCACTGAAGGCCAACAACACATACACTGATTCTTTCGAGTTTGAAAGTGATGATGTTGCCTTAATCACAAGGCAATTCAAAAGCTTTATAAGGAAGAAGAAGAAGAACCATCAAATTTGGAATAAAAGTAAGGGAAACAAAAATTTCAAGAGTTCTAATGCTATGATTTGCTTTGAATTTAAGAAGACAGGGCATGTTAAAGCTGATTGCCTTACACTTAAAACTCCTCCTAGCAAGGAGAAGGGTGAGGAAAAACCCAAGTTCAAAAAGGATAAGAAGATATTCCAAAAAGCATTATGTGCGGACTCTGCATCAGACTCCTCTGAGACTGAACCTAAAGAGGAGACAACAAACTTATGCTTGATGGCAGACGATCACCTTAGTGACCAAGAAGATATATGTGAACTAACCTATGAGTAACTATTTGAAGTTTCTGAACAAATGCATGCATCATATAGGAAACTTAAGAAAATACATGCTAGCTTAAAATTGGTGTTTTTAAATTTATAAAAAGAGAATGAAATTCTTCTTAAAGAACATTCTATAATTGATAGCAATCACATGTCTTTATTTGATGAGTTTGATGCATTAAACAAAAAGCATGATGAATTATCTGATGCACATGATTCCTTAAAATCATCTCATACTGAGTTAGAAAAGTAATTTAAAAAAATTAGCAAATGTAAAAAGTTTTAAAAATAAAAAATCATTAATGCATGCATCACATAAAAAGAAGCTTCACCACATGAGTAGATTAGTACATTCTTTTTCTGGAGTTATATGTTTTTTATGTGGCACACTAGGACACATAGCACACACTTGCACCATTCACCATAATTCACATTGGGTCTAGAGACCCACGTTACATGATTCACAGCATGCATTGCATTTTACTTTCCATAAGAAGGAACCCAAACATGTTTGGGTTCCTAAATCTTACATTTGATAATTTTGTAGCCAAGCTCTCATAAAAGGCCTCATTGGAGCATATGGTACCTGGACAGCGGATGCCTCGACATATGACTGGCGATGCCAATGAATTTAATTTGCTGGAAATTAGGATAGGAGGCAAGGTTACTCTTGTAGACAATACCACCAGGAAGGTGGTAGGCTCAGGTATAATTGAAAATTTTAAGAACCTTTTGATTGAAAATATTTTGCTTGTAGATGGACTGAAACACAACTTGATCAGCATCAGTTAGCTTTGCGATAAGGGCTTCATCATAAATTTTTTGGCAACTTCATGCATTATCAGCTTAAATAATAATATTATTTTGCAGCGAAAGTGGATCAATAATGATTACATGCTCGATTTAAATAATATTGAATGTGCTGCTTTATTTTTCTTAAAAACTATTATTGATGATTAATGGTTGTGGCACAGAAGATTATGTCATGCCAGTATGAAAACTCTTAGAAAAGTGACCCAGATAGACCTAATTAAAGGTGTCCCCAAGCTTAAGTTTTTAAAAGATCACCTTTATGATGCCTACCAATTAAGAAAGTAAGTCCACTCCACTTTTCACTCCATTAAGGACATTAGCACCTCTAGACCTTTAGAAGTCATTCACATGGATTTGTTTGGACCCATTAGCACTGCCAACTTAGGAGGGAAAGTCTATGGTTTTTTTATTGTCGATGACTACTTGAGATTTACATGGACTAGATTTCTGTCACACAAGAATGGGTCTTTTGATGAGTTTAGAGCCTTCTTCATTTGGATCCAGAAAAAGCTAGGTTATGAGATTTTGACCATCCATAGTGACCATGGGGGAGAGTTTGAAAATGAGAGATTTGGAGACTTTTGTGAGGTAAGGGGATTAGCCACAACTTCTCAGCTCCTAGGACCCCTCAACAGAACGGGATAGCTGAAAGGAAGAACCAGACCTTAGTGAAAGCTTCTAGAGCCATGCTTGCTGAGTATTCACTTCCAAAATACTTTTGGGCTGAAGTGATTAACACAGCTTGTTATGTGTTGAATAGGGTGAATGTTAGAGCCAAATTAGATAAGACACCCTATGAGATCCTTAAGGGTAGAACACCCAATCTTTCCCACCTTCATGTCTTTGGTTGTAAGGTTTTCATTCAAAACAATGGGAAGTCTCACTTAGAAAAATTTGACCCAAAATCTGATGGAGTGTTCTTAGTATATTCTAGTATTGGGAAGTCTTTTATGGTGTTTAATAAGAGGACTTTGGTGGTGGAGGAGACTACTCATGTAGTGTTTGATGAATCTGATCTTAGAAAGCTTAGAGTTGAGGATGATGATGATGTTGGAGAGATTACCATTGGAGTAAAAAATTTGGAGAAGAGGGTAGAGCCCCAAAACACTAAAGGAGTAGGAGAGATTACCCAAGGAGTAGAAAATATATATCTGGAGGAAAGGGTTGAGCCTACACACACTTTACCTAGAGATTGGAGATACTCTTCAAGTCACCCTAAAGATCTAATCTTAGGAGACCTTCTGAAGGTGTTAGGACTAGGCATGGACTTAGGAAGGAAGTGAACCACTCTGCCTTTATCTCAATGATTGAACCCACCAACATCAATCAAGCCCTTTTTGATGAGTTTTGAATTTTAGCCATGGAGGAAGAGTTGAACCAATTTATTAGGAATGATATTTGGGAGCTTGTAGAAGGACCTAAAGGATAAAGTATAGTTGGAACATGTGGGGCTTTAAGAATAAGGTGAATGATTCTAGTGTGGTGGTTAGGAATAAGGTAAGATGAATGGCTAAGGAGTACAACCAAATAGAAGGGATATATTTTGAGGAGACCTTACCACTGTAGCTAGATTGAAAGCCATTAGAGTGCTATTAGTCTTTGCCTGTTATAAGGGATTTAAGCTTTTCCAAATGGATGTTAAGAGTGCCTTTTTAAATGGGGTAATAAAAGAGGATGTGTTTGTAGAACAACCCATGGGTTTTGAGAGTTCCCAATTTCTAAATCATGTTTTCAAATTAAAAAGGCCTTATATGGATTAAAGTAGGTACCCAGAGCTTGGTATGAGAGGCTTAGCACATTTTTACTAGAGAGGGAGTTTGTTAAGGGGAGCATAGACACCATCATTTTTCTGAGGAAAGTAGGAGATGATTTACTCACTATTCAGATCTATGTCGATGATATACTTTTTGGATCTTTTAATAAGAGATTATGTGATGAGTTTTCTAAAATAATGAGTAGAGAGTTTGACATGAGTATGATGGGAGAGTTATCCTACTTTTTAGGGTTTAGCATAAGACAATTAGATGGTGGAACCTTTCTAAATCAATCTAAATACATAAAGGACATCTTGAAGAAGTATGAATTGGATAAAGCCAAGCCAATTAATACTCCCATGACTTCCAGTGTTCAGTTGGATAAGGACCCAAATGAAAAGTCTGTTGATTAAAAGAAGTACAAAGGGATGATTGGATCTTTACTTTATCTGACTGCTAGCAGACCTGATATAATGTTTAGTGTTTATCTCTGTACTAGATTTCAAGATGATCCTAAGAAATCCCACCTGACAGCAGTTAAGAGAATTCTTAGATACCTTTTAGGAACCCAAAACTTAGGAATTTAGTGCCCTAGGCACAACACTTCTTTTGAGATTATTGGATATTTTGAATTTGATTTTGTAGGATATAAGGTGGACAAAAAAAGTACTTCTGGAACTTTTTAATTTATAGGAAAGTCTTTAGACTCCTGGTCTAGTATAAATCAAAACTTTGTTCCACTTTCCATTGCTGAAGCTGAGTATATTGCTTTAAGAAGTTATGTGGCCCAAGTCCTTTAGTTATAATAGCAGGTATTGGACTTAGGATTACCAGTAGGCACGATCTCAATTCTTTGTGATAACACTAGTGTCATCTGCATTTCTAAGAATCTTATCCAACATTTAAGGACTAAGCACATTGATATAAGGCGTCACTTTATTGGAGACCATGTGACCAAGGGAGTGTTACACCATGTGGCAATTGAGAATTAACTGGCTAACATTTTTACTAAACTACAGGCCTTCGACACTTTCAACACTTTAAGGGCAAGATTGGATGTGATTGACATTAATGCATGAACTTAATTTCTACTATTTTCTAATCTATTATCTACTATTTATTTGTACTTCTGTTGCTTTATTATTTGTGTAGATGATTTTTTTTTGTGCTTTATTTTTCGTATGCTTTTAGTTATTTTTTTTCTAATTATCGCTAAATTGATATCGTATTCCTTATTTTTATTTTTGAAAATTTGTTGTTAATGTTTTATATCTCATAATTTGTTAAAGGGTAAAAATATCGTTGATTGTGTCTCTTTCTCTAACCTATTTTAGTGGTGTAATTTTCTTTTCTAAATAAAAGTCTAACTCAAATTAATAACTAGATTTTGAAATTGAGATCTTTTCTACCTTGCTACAGTAATCTAGCTTATATTTATAATGATCAAAATCTTTATATTACTTCAAGATTTCTCATTATCCTATCACTACATTTCTCATTTGATTTTTTATTCTGGTTAGAGAGTGAATAAAAGGCACTCTTAGAGAGTGAATTTTTCTTTCCTATATTAGAGAGTGAATTTTTCTTCTATAATATCTAGAAGATATACTCACAACTAAGAATATTTAAGAGTTTTTGAAAGAGAATCTAGCTTGCAAAAAATAAAAAAGTGGTCAATGATGCTAAAAACAAAAGATGCGCAATGACGCCAAAATTAAAAAATATACATAAAGTGTATAAAAAAATAATCAAAAATAAGATGCGCAAAGTATGTCATTCAATGGACAAGAGGCATAAAATGAGCCCATCAAAAGCAAGCTCTCCGCTCTTTCCCAAAGTTTTAAATCTTAAAATAATTCATGTATCACTTGAGATTTTCAAAGGCTTGATTTTGAATTTTGTAATTATGACAAATTACTTTGATACATTATTTTATAAGATATTTTTCTGAAACCAAGTCTCAAACGGATCTATTTTCCTATCCAATTGGTGTTTTTGAGATAGGTCTTTTGATTTCAAAAGAACGTTTTACCCTGAAAGAAGTCTGAGCCAAGAGTTAACATGATCAGATACTTTATCGCTTTTTTGGATTTTTGGCGATGTTAACTCAATGATCCTTACAATTTTTTTAAAATCAATCACATGGAGACTATGTTATATTCATGCCTTGATAAAAAAATCCTTATTTTTTATTCATGTTTATGTCTTTTCCGTATCATATTTTTATCATTTTACTAGTTTTTCTTTTAGTTTGTTTCTATTTTTCTGTTGATTAGTTTCTATTTTTCTTCTACTGTTTAGTTTCTGCATTGTTTTTGTTTGTCTCCTCCTTTTTGAGATATCAAAAGAGGGAGTTAGTATGTTTGTACTTGTACTATTCTATTTTGATATTTGATGTTCTCTATGTTTGCACTATTTCCAGTACACTGTTGTCTTAACTACTTAAAATTGTTTGTTGTGTTTGCCATCATCAACAAGGGGGAGATTGTTACAAATCTACTTTCATGGATTATGATTTTGATGATCATGGAAGTGGTATTAATGATGGAATCAATAGAATGAGATCCTAACAAATGGTCCGCCAAAAAATGATGTTACCACCACCACGCCCCTAGTAAATGTGAGGCTCAACCACCAATTTAATATTACAAAGTCTCTTCCACACTTTAGAGTCACCCTTGTTATAACATCAAATAGTCAGGTGCTTACCCACACAATACTTAGCAAACATAAACTTTGCCCAAAGACTCACTTTAACACAAAAGGAAAATGTATAAGCCAAATCAAACATACTCTTACAACCCAAGCCACCTTCATTCAAGACACCACAGAAGTTATTTAACTTTAAATATGTAGACTAGTATTTTCATTTTACCTTGATTAGATTTATCCCAAAGCATATTTATGGGCCTATTTTATTCCTTTAGAGGTCTATAATAACTCCACAAAAGAAATCAAAGTTTGAGAAGCTCTAGATTGGAAGTATTCTAAGTTTGATGGATTATGGATTAAGGTTGCTGAATCATTGCCGCAGGTGAGCTTTGACAAATTGATTTGAGTATGGGAAATGTAGTGGAGGTTGTGGAGAGCTAAAAAAAATTATCTTTAGCTTGGAGGAGCTTTGGTTTAGGAGAAATTTTGTAATCAAGCAAAATGAGGTTTTACCCTAATTTAAACCATCCAAGGAAAATCAAGGGCTAGGATTCACTGGAGCTCTTCACTAAGATGTTTACAAGTGTCTCAAGTAGTTATAAAAGGTAGGAAACCAACTAAGGACATGTGATGTGTAATGGCATTTTTTTATTTATGTGCACATGGGGTAATTTAAGTCAAACTAAAACTTATAATAGCTTTAAAAGGTAATTAAGAAGCTTTAGAATCATTTTGAGTAGGCCACTTGAGCTTAAGTGGAAGGATTTTTTAAATTTGGGCTAGTTTGACTTGATTTGAACATTGAAGGGTTTTTTTTTATGAAATTGACCATATTAACTGGTCGACTTTAGTAAAACCTACTAGGTTGGACCCTATGGAGGCATTGTATGCTGATTAGGTCAAGTCCAAGGAGTTTGAGCCATGCAATTGATATTTTAATATAGGAGCCCATATGTGAGCGAGTTTAACCAATTGTGTGTGAGTTGACCATGTCAACTCACCATAGATTGACTCATATAAGGAATAAACTCACTTGATGCTTTTAATGGAGTAAGCTTGTATAGTTTGGAAATTTTACTTTAATTATAGAAAATGGGTTGGCCCAAATTGACTTGGTTTGATTATATTTGGGCTCAGTTAACCAAGTCAACTATTTATTACTAGGTTGACAAATCATGTTCAATTCATTATAAGGTAAGTTTAAGAAGATTTATTGAAGTTCTGATGCAAATTGAAGTTTGATTATAGATGAATTGGGAGCTTGATCAATTAGGCTAGATGGGGCTATCTAAACTTGCTCAAATGGATCCATGACTATCTTAGAGAAATATTTATGATGATTTTGAAATATGAAGCTCTAAATGATGTGATTTGAATGTTAATTGAAGTCCAAAAATTAGTGCCCTATAGAAGGTAGTGCACTATGTCAATTGACTGTAGTTCATGGTTTTAATATTTTGATTACCTCAGTTAGAAATGAGGTTAATATGTTCATCACAAAGTTTAAAATGGGTAGATCAAATGATTCTTCTGATAAAATTTGAGCCATCCACAAAAAATGAATTGTCCAAATTTTGTCTCCTTCTTTAGAATAAATTGTCTAAGGAAAATTACTTTTTCTTATTATGAAATATTTGATGATCCAAACTTTATAAAACTTTCAGGGATTATGTTTAAACATATAAACTTCCATTATATGAATTTTGAAAGCTTCATATAGCAGGTTATGGATGTTATTTAAAACCTTAGTTCTAAGATTAGGGTTTGATATTTAACTCTATGGAATGAGTCTCAAAGGGTGTTATTGGGCTTATTTGCTCCTTAGATCCTTGGGAAGAAATTCTCTAATGGAAGTGTAAGTAGAGGATGCCTAGATTGAAAGTTTAATGTTTTAAAAATTAAACTCTAGCGCACCTTTTGATCTCCCCTTCAACAAGCTTTCAAGGGCTAGGAATAATAGAGAAGTAAAGAGGGATTCTCCATGAGTGAAATAAAAGTAAAAATAGCACTAGGGAGCCTCTAGATAGAAAGTATTTCTTCAATGAGAGTTTTCATAGTTTGTACTATTCCAAGATATAAAGGATCATCCAATGGTTGGAATTGATCAGGGAGTTACATTAGATGTTGCCAAGTATTTTAGGTGGTATATAAGCATACCTTAGTCAGAGAAGGACACTCCAAGGTGGAAAGTGATTTTTTTTTTTTTTTTTTTGTGATGGGGGAACTTATATATGGCTGGTTTTAGATAAACTAGGGGATGATCTTACATTTATTGAACTCTAAGAATATTCAAAAGTCATTTTGAGTCAGCCAAAGCAGTTGGGACTAAGTGGAAGAAAGGAATTTCACCATTTAAGAATTTTTTTAATTATTTTTACCACTTGGACTGATCAAATTTTTTTAAGTTGGCTAGGGTATACTTTAGATAACCTTTAAAGATAGTATAATTCAATTTTAAGGAGTTTGGTTGAGGGGATTTTGTGCATATAAGACTAAGACCCAAATAGAAAGAGTTTGATTAGTTCATTTAAGTTGGCCAAGTCAACTTAGCATGAATGGTATAGGCCACGATCTATGTATGCTTGGAGAGTTGATTAATGAAAAGTGTTTAATTAATCATATATAAGTGTTTGGTTCAATCTAATCTAATTTGACTAATCTTGGGTTAGGTTGACTACATCAAATATAACTAAAAAGAGTAGACCAATCATGAACAAATCTTAAGAAGCTTGGATAGATTTAGTTTGACAGATTTTAGTCCAGAATTAAAGAGTATAATAGATCAACGTAAGAATTTGATCAATTGACCAAGGTTGAGCATGCTCAATTGAGTGAAATAGTATGCATCATACCCAGACATAGAGTATAAAATGTACTAAATTCTTAAGGAGATGATATATTTATAGGAATTCAATGGAAATCCTTTGTTCTTACATGCTCAATAGAGATCTAAGAATGCATATGCTCTGACTATTATCACAATTAAAAGAGATTCATTAGGAAAATATGTTATTTACATTCATCAATCCAAAACATTATATCCATATAATGTATTCATTATATTTTTATAATTTTATTTAAGTGATTGAATCTCAATAATATCTATTTTTATCGAGTAGGGTAATTACTATAATTTTAGTAGACAGTATTAGTGTTTGCAAGTGAGCATAAGTTCCTCATGGATCAATACTCTACTCTATCACTATATTACTTGATTTGGTATGTATACTTGTGTATATTAAGTGGGGTTTTTATATTTTTTATATTAAATAAAACCTAAACATTTATAGGGATTGATAGAGCCCTAAAAAATTTTATTATTCTATATGTTACTCGACATCTCCCATCAAGTTTTTTGCACCATTGTCGGGGAAGTGTTTTGCTTTTTAAAAAATTCTCAAAATATTATTAAATTAATTACATAATTAGACATACTTATATTTTTTCTTTATTTTATTTTATTTTTATTTTATTTTACTTTGATTATTTGTATATTTTTGTTTCTTGCTTTATATCCATAAAACAAACTTTTTCCATTTAATCCTTAAATAGGGAGAACCCTTTCTAAAATTAGAAAAAAATTGAAAATGACTTGACCAACGTTCGAGAAAAATCATTCTAGACCTCTTAAGAATTATGCAAACTTTTTAGTAAATGGAATTCATCAGAGTATAAATATTCCTACAATCCAAGCTAAAAATTTTGAATTAAAACCAGCTATTATTCAAATGGCTCAAAACTCTTAGTTTGGTGGAACTCCTATAGAATATCCTAATTTATATTTAGATATTTTTATAGAAATTTATGCAACATTTAAGTGATGATGCTATTAGACTCAGATTGTTTCTTTTTTCTCTAAGAGATAAAATTAAAATGTGTTTAAATTATTTATCCCCAGGTTCAATAACTACTTGGAATGATTTAGCTCATAAGTTTCTTGCTAAGAATTTTCTACCTTAAAAACTTGCTAAACATAGAAATGACATAACTTCTTTTACTCAATTTAAAAGAGAATGCATTATGAAAGTTATGAAAGATTTAAGAAAATGCTCACTTCATGCATTACTTGATTGGTTAATTATTAAAATATTTAGTAATAGATTAAAAAGATTTCTTAGAGCCATCATTGATTTTGTAGCTGGATGATTATTAATGTCTAAGATAATTGATGAAACCTATGAATTAATAGAGGAAATGACTAATAATTTCCAAAGAATTATTGGTTGGTTAAATTATAGAAATATAGGTAGAATTTATGAATCTTGTTGAGTCTAGTAATTAGGTTGTTAAGCCTAAGTTAATGTCCCAAAGGCTACCAAGAGGGGGGGTGATACAACAATTTGAAAAAAAATTGAATACAATATGAGTAAATTTGGGCTATGAAAATGAATTCGTTTGAGAGAAAATTTCAATTGTAAATGATACTATGCAAGGGATAGCAAACGTTAATGTAATTGGAATACAAAATAATCCCTATTCAAATATGTATAATCTTGGTTGGAGGAATCATCCTAATTTTAATTGGTCAAATAATTTTGGTAGTAATAATCAATGAAATAATGTGAAAATAATCAAAGAGTAAATTGGCACAATTCTCAACAACCTGTTGTTAATCCTAAGCCTACATATCCTCCATGACTTAATCAAATCAATCAATTTGGAAATAAAAAAATAGCATTGAAGGATTTAGTTATGCAATTAGGGAATCAATGATAAAATCAAGATGCTTCTATTAAAAGTTTAGAGACCAAATTATGTCAGCTTGAAATTTTAGTTAGTAATAGACCTTTTGGAACTTTATAAAGTAATATTAAAGTTAACCCAAAAGAAAAAGATGAAAGATTATAATGGAAGTCAATTGAAGAATGGAAATAATTTAACACAAGCAAATTGAAAATCTTAGGCAAGTCTAGCTGAAGACTATAAACTTAACGTTGTATGGGAGGCAACCCACTTGTTATGTTGTGCATGGTGGCACTAGTTATCATGTAATTAAAATTATGTATGTTATGTTTTGTTATTTTCTATTGATACATGTTTTATACACCTTTTATCATTCATATGAAACATGCATAATGTTCATTGTTGTGTGTATTTCTTTTATTTTTATTTCATTAAAATTTTCCTCAGGTTTAGTATAATTATTTTTTTTATTCTAATTAATTAATTAACTTTTACAAAAAATTGTAACTAAAAATTAAATTAAGTTAGGATGATAATAAAACTCTATATCATAATTTAAATGAAAACTATTTATACTTCATAGAGTGAAAAAAAAAACTAATAAATATCTAACTTAGATCATTTAAATTATTGCTTTAATTTAAAATTATAAGTTATACATTTATTTATCAATTCTTGAAAAAAGATGAATAATTAGAATTAAAGACTTGATATGAGTATATTAAAATTAGAAATCATAAGTAATCCAAATTTAAAATTGGTAATCTTATTAAATCCATAAATAAAACTCATTAATTAGAAAGGGTTTAAAAAAGAAAATTGTACTAAAAATTTAATAAGAGAAAGAGTTGTGAAAATAGTTCTAAGAAAAAAAAGAGAAAAGAAAAAGATTAGTACATGCAAAAATTTGTATAAGAAAAACTTAGAATCTAATTTAATTCTCATACTTAAATTCTTAAAGGATAAAATAAAAAAAAACTAGTACAAATGATGGTGAACTAATAAAGTTTCAATTTTGACTACAACAATATCTAATCATTAAGTTACATTATTCACTTAAAAATTCAAATAAATAATTAAATTTATAACTTGTAAAATTAAATTAAGCAATAATAAGGAAGATTGATCAGTGTAATTATTAGTATTTTTACTAAACTATAATTATAATCTTGTTTATTTTTACCAATTCTATGTCGTGATGCGTTATCCTTTATTTTAGTAATTTTAAATTATCAATTTTTACATTGGTTAATCTTTTAATCAGAATTATAATATATTTATTATCTTGAGGGCAAGCAAGAGTTTATGTTGGGAAGAATTTGATAAGTATAAAAAATGTGTTATGTTATGTGATATATTTTTAGTGAAAATGTGTTCTTTTACTTGTACTGTGCAGGAAAAATACATAAAATGCATAAAAGTTTAAGTTTCATATAGTATTGTGGCATCAAAATAAATAAGGCAATACTGCCATCAAAGACAACGCCGAAGTGCCGGAATATCAACATTGCAGTGCCAACTTCTCTGCAAGATAGTGTTGTAATGTCAAAAGTTTAGCTTAGTAGCTCCATGTACTCGATAATTAAGCACCATAGCGTTAGACTCTATAGTTCCTTTGTGCCAAAATTACTCTTCTGGAGCCGCATCATTCAAAAGATTGCAGTGTTGCAATGTAGCAGTTATAACTTCCCAAGGACATGATTAGTCAATAAAACAATGAAATTATTCACTAAGTAGCTGATCCACATCAACAAGCACCATGATTAAACCAGAAAAGTAGTGTAATGGCATTAGTTTATTTTTCTTACACATTACTGCCACTCTTTCAAGCGCCACGATGCCACATGCATACTTTATGTTTTTCCTATAAATAATCATTTTTTTATGTTTGTAAGCGAGTTCAACCACTTAAATAATTTATGTGCAATCATAGTGCTTCTCTGAAACTCCCTTATGGTGATAACTACATGAATTTAGGAAAGTACTTGATAAAATCTTTAGAGTGTTTAGCATGTGTTTGTGAAAGTAACTCTATAATTAAAAAGTAGTAATATAGAGAAGATGCACTGAACTATTTTGGTAATATCTATCTCTTGTATTTTCTTTTCATCATGTTATTATTGAGTATGAGTTTGCCTCAAATCTATTCCATGTCTTGCTAAATTCTATAGTTTGGATTGATGATGTATGTATCATATGTATTATTAATAAATTATCTTATTATTTAAATGATTAAAAAGATGTATTCAATATTAAGATATCTTCTTTTAATGCACATGGTGTCCGTATATGTAGTTAAAATTAAGTATAATGTAAAGCCTCAATGGAGGGAAGCAGGCATAACCAGGAATATTATATTAGTATGCATCATACCTAGGTATAGGGTATGAAATGAACTAAATTCTTAAGAAGATGATATATTTGTAGGAATTCAGTGGACATCCTTTATTCCTACAAGCTTGAAAAAGATCTAGGAATGCATATACTCTGAATAGCATCACAATTAAAAGAGGTTCATTGGGAAAATATGTTATTTATATTTATTAATCCAAAATATTATATCCATATAATAAATTCATTACCTTTATTTAATTTTAATAAAGTGATTGAATCTCCACAACATCTACTTTTATCGAGTACGATAATTATTATAACTTTAGTAAATAGTATTATTGTTTGTAAGTGAGCATATCTTCCTTGAGGGATTGATAGTCTACTCTATCACTATATTACTTAGTTCAACATGTATACTTGCGTATATTAAATGAGATTTTTATAATTTTATATCAAAAAAAATTTAAGTATTGTTAGGGATTGATAGATCCCTAACGTACTTCATAATTTTATAGTTTACTAAAGAATCCCCATCAAGTAGTATAAAATATTCTATAATAAATCTTGTCCTAGATACCCCTTTCTTGGGAAAACTATTAATTTTTTATACATCCATTTTAAGTAAATCTTTTGGAGCCTTATTAGCTTCGGTTAGCAAGGAAGAGAAAGTGAACATGCTTTATTAATTGAGAATGCATTTACATTAAACTAAAGTAAATTATATTGTGATCGAGAAATATTATTTTTCCTTAATCTTTAGCGTTCAGAAGTTAAGGTTTTATATGCTTTCTCATAAAGTAAATCTTATATCCAGATTAAATTTGTTTTAGTATTTGATGTCTCATCTAATATTTTTTGGGAGATTAGCCCGATGGTCGATGATTCCATCACATTTTGAAATTACATTCATTCTCGTTTGTGTTGCGAAAGGACAAGCTATTATAGACTTCTTAGGAGCTCATCTAGTGTAGGATGATTATTCGATAAATAATGAATTACCAAATGAACATATTATGAAATTAGAATTAAATGAAAATCTACATAAGAATTCTATTTTGATGTTGTTGCCTTCATTCAATAAGGAACATCTCATGACATTTCAAAAGGAAAAGCTGGAATTAGCATTATATTTGTCCCTCCAAATAAATGTTTAATGTATTACTCCTACACATGTTAGAACCTTGTACGAATAATGAAGATGAGTATGATGAAATTATAACTAGGTTGAAATTAATAATCTTAAATAAAATCCAAGAGGTAAAAATCTTAGGAGATTTGTAACTAGTGATCAAGCATGTAGTTGGAATTTATAAAGTGCTAAATGAAAATTTAATTATGTAACATCATTATACAGTACATCTTCTTGAATAAATCCCAAACATAACTTTATATAGGATTCCTCTTGTGAAGAACTCAATAATGGATGTCCTAGCAAATTTAGCCAAAGCTATTTCTTTCTAAAGGGGATTCAATTTTGGTAGAAGTTTACAAAGTGAATAGTCGCATCATTTAACTAACAAATCGTTTCCATTGGAAGTTATAATTGCTATGATACATAATAGTTATCGTTTTAATACTAAGGCACCATAAGGGAAATTAAGATGTCGAGGGCTATAGAGTTTAATGTTGTGGCACTTAATGATAGAGAACATGGTGCTGCAAAGCTAAACTTTTAAGGCCACGATGCTATCTGACAGAGAAGTTAGCATTGTGATGTTGATATTTTGGAGCTTTAACGATGTCTTTGATGGAGCTACGGCGTTGTTTGTCTGATACTGTGACATAGATATATATGAATTATCTCCCTTAAAGATTTGGACCCTGTCCTCATTGTTATCAATTTCTATAAAAATTTTAAATAGTTGTTGTTTAATAGTATTTGGATATTCTACTGTCTGTTGGTTCTTTCTCAAACATATATAATTCATCATCTAAACTAGATTCTAAATCGATACATATTATAGGCTTTTTTATTGGTACATGCTCTTTTTTCATTTTCTTTTGTCATCATCATTCTCTCCCTCTAGATCATTAGGCTATTCTGCCACCTCCTTGTGATGGTAGGATTCCAAAGAACATCGTATTCAAGATCAAAATGTTTTTCATTTTCTTCTTTTTATTTTTCTTCTTCTTTTCCTTTATTTTCTTTTTCTTCTACTTTAGTAAATTTAAATTTTCTAAAGAAGGCAATTTTCTTCTTAAGAAAATAGTACGAAGTATCTTTATATATACCAACTTCATGAATTAAAAATGGCCACATATCATCTTTAATATAGTTCTCTATTATCTCAGGAGAGTATTTAATACACTAATAACGGGTGGAAGGAACCATTCCATATTCATGAAGCCAGATCCTACCCAAGATAACATAATTTCTATAAAGATGTATGGTCAAGTAAAGCTTTGATATCAGCCTCCCCCATTTCTTTTGAGAGAAATAGAGAATCCTATAAACTCAGTTTCACAAGAAGCTTTTCAAGATGTGCTAAGATATTATAATCCAGTTTAGGGGCTTAGAATTTATAAAATCTAAATTTTGAACAGGTTGAGATTGATTTGAAGTCTTTGGATTATCTGTGACTTATTTTCTTTTATTTATAGTTGAAGCACATAGAAGTAGAACTTTATAAGTATTAGAACTTTATAAGTATGATGGTTTACTTCAACAACTTCTTTAGAATAAGAAGTATTAGAACTTTCTAAGTATGATGGTTTACTTCAACAACTTCTTTAGAATAAGAAGTATCAGATTATTTTACTTCTTGATCATTAACTATCCTAAGATTTTCTTCTAGCAGGCTATCTAAATCAGACATCTCTAATTCGTTGTTAATAGGATCATCCTTTAAATAAAAAAATAGGAGAATCACTATTTAATAAATATTGAATATACTCTTTTAATTCATTTAATTTTATTAATATTTCAAGAGAATTATTTTCTTCATCATTTGAATTTTTATTTAGATATTCTTCAGCAGAAATAAATGAGATATACATGAAATCCTTTTTCATCAACTTCTTATTCCTAGGTGGGATGAAATAAAAGTAATACAACATTAAAGGTATAAGGAATTTAGATTCTCCATTTATAGAAATAACTATTTTATTAGATATAGCTTTAATTTTAGTCTTTCCTTCCTATTTTGAGAATGCAGTAGCTTTACTGACTCGCACTTCCTTAGGCTCTTTGGTCAAAACATTATTCTTCCTTTCTTTATCAGGAGTTACCAAATCAACCTAAATAGGACTATGTCCTCCTTGGGGTTCTTGGAAAGATGAACGATTTACTTTATTTTGAATTCTTTGTAAGGAATTTGATATTGCGACATCCCACCCATCATTAGGTTTAATAATAGAAGAGGGTGCAGAAGGCTCACCAATTACGCATTTAGCAGATCATTAACTCAAAAGAAAAAATATTCTTTGGCTATCATAACTAACCCATCTTTAGTGTTCCTATCAAGTCATTCTTTGAAATTTATACAATTTTCTAATTTATAACTAATCATCTGGTGATATGGGCAATATTTGGGTTCTCCCGATTTACTCACATCTTCCAACCTCTCAGAATCTGAAAGTTTAAACTTTGATTTCTTTAAAAGATTTTTGAAAGTTCTTTTAGTAGCTTCTCTTTTAAAAGGGTAAATTTTATTTTTAAATGACTCAAATTTCTCTCTTTTATGATGTAGGAACATCTTTAGTAGAATTAATCCTTAGGAATAGTCTATCCTTTATGGTTCTAGAGTCTTCTATTATGGCTATATATTCAAGACATTGTAAGGAATGAGGTATTGAATGATATATTACTCTCTTTGAAGCTTAGAAAGCTTGTTCTTCTTCTTCCCTGGATTGGGAATCCTCAAATCCTTCTTGCAAGTGTCGTCTTCCGCCGATCCACTACATCA
>NW_021318728.1:113921-165062 GCF_001605985.2 Dendrobium catenatum
GCATTCCCCTGTTTTTCGTATGTGATTGTTGCTACCTAAAATCCAGGGCCCCTCTCTATGTGTAGAAGTTTAGAATTTTTGCAGCCATTCATTTTCTCCTTGTGTAGAGGGGAACTAAAGTTTGGAGGCATTCAACTATTGGTGATATGCAACATTCTCTTATCAAGCTTCAGTGCCCCCCTCTCTTGTGTAGAAGGAGATGTTCTTTCTCCTTGCTCTTCTATTGCGAACTTCTTCTTACATTGGAGGCATTCCACTGTCATAGATAGGAGGCATTCCTCTCTCAAACTTCAGTGCCCCTCTCTTGTATAGAAGGAGTCATGATGAGAAGCTAACTTCTTAAAAGACGATCCTTGATAGAAGAAGATTAGTTGCTGCTTGTATGTGAGGGTAATTTGAGAATATCTGGCGGCAATAGTGTCCGGGAATATAACTAGAAGTGACGAGTAGACGGGGAGAAGTTCAATGCTTTTTGAGCGAAAGTCTGTTGGCAATGGACAGCTGAGTTGAAGACCGTTGGCAGTTAACAATCAATGTAGATCTGAAGGAGAAAGTTTGAAGGTGCGTTACAAGTAACAATTGAGCGAGAAGCCAATGATGGCGATATGAAGTGAAGGGCCTCTGGCAAATATCAGACGAAGGGCCGATGATGGCGGGAGTCCAGTGGCAATTTGCTATTTCAATATATATCCATATATAAAATATACAGACATCAGATATCATTTATATGTCAGAGCTTTGCTCGATGACATTAACCAGTGTGGAAGAGGTTAAAAGAACCCACTAGGGATCGATTTTACCTTGAATGGTAGGGGGAAAACACTACGTGCATCCTGAATTAGAGATAAAGAATGGTCTATCTTTATACCGTTATTGTCTTTTTGAGGTCGAGATTAAGACATTACCCAAGGAGTAGAAGTCCAACAAGGGACTATATAAAGCTTTTAATTGATTGGAAGTATCCTTACATTTGCTAGAATTTTCCTGAAATATCATCTTGATGTTGAAAGAAATTGAGGGATCTTCTTAACCACAATCGGGGTCAAAGTTGCCCCGAATCCACATCCGATTCTTATGAAACTGATGCAACAATGATTGATGTCACGAAGTTGATAAGAGCGATCTTTTGAGAATTGAGCAATAATTGCCCTCCAATCGGGAACGATGTTCCCACAGACGGTGTCAAACTATTGTGTCCTGTAGTATTCACGACGGTAGATAAATATAAAGTCTAACGTCTTAGCGTTGTATGAAAATTCGACACACAATCAGATAAGAGAGATGGTGCGTCATACATTTGAGACACAAAAATTTTTATGTGAAAAACCTCTGAATAAGGGGAAAAATCACGGGGCCTGACCTAGTATAAATGAATCCACTAGTATTATAGTTGATTACAAATGAGGTCCTTCCTCGGGGGAAGGCCTTAGCTTGATATGCATCTTATAGAGTACATTACAAGGTGAGAATACAAATCATCAATGTTGATGTGTTTGTTTGGCCCAAAGGGGCTGTAGTTGGCAGGCGACGTAAGTCAGAAAGACCGTAGTCGACGAGTGACGGAGGTTAGAAGGACTGTAGTTGGCAGACAACGTAAGTCAGAAGGACCGTAGTCGGTGGACGATGGAGGTTGGAAGTACTGTAGTTGGCGGGCGACTTAAGTTAGAAGGACCGTAGTCGATGGGCAATGGTGGTCGGAAGTACTATAGTCGCCTGGCGACGTAAGTCAAGACGATCGTTATCTGACGATAGAGGTCATAAAGACGGTGTCAGGTAGAAGTCCAGTAATGGATAGAAATCCAACATCAGATAGATTTCTGGGGAAAGTCTGATAATAGGCAGAAGTCCAGTGTCAGGTAGAATTTTGACGATGAGCGGAGGCCAGGTGACGGGTAGAAGTCTGACGTAAGTTGGGGGCCAAGGAGAACTCCAGCGTTAGAAGATATTGGGGTAGAACTCCGGCGTCACTTGGAGTTCGAGTGAAACTCTGGCGTCACTTGGAGGTCAGGTCCATCGTCACTTGAAGTTTGGGCGGAATTCCAGCGTCACTTGGAGGTTGGACAAAATTCCGTCGTCCCGTGGAAGTCGGACAAAATTCTGGTGGTGGCCAAGGAGGAGTTTCTACCATCCTATCATTCTTCTCTTTTGTTCTCCTCTTACTTCTTGCTTTGTCCTCATTCTCATGAGAAATGAGGGGTCTATTTATATATATTATGGAGTGACATGACTAGTAAATAGGTGAGAGATCAGGGGTAAATAGGGAGTGGTCAGATAGACGGCTGATATTGAATTGTTCGATCATGGACCGTTTGTCAGGCATTTGAAGGCCTTAATGATGTCGTACTTTGGTGATCTAGGGCTCATTGAATTTGTCTTATCGAGCCGCTCAATACGATTATAAGCATGTCATTTTTGGAAGCCGTTTGGTAACTCAAATTATGGATTGAACCTTTCGAATGTGCTTCAGATCTTCGATTTGGACCCATTTGGGCTCGGATCGCGTTGAATTTGGTGTCGTTGAGTTTGTCTTTCTGAGACGATCAGTTTGACTATAAGTTTGCTAAAATTGGATTTTAGATGATCCCATATTTAATTTATGATCCCAGATTTAATTTTTGAAGTTTCCAAATCCATTTTTGCCTCGAGATTCATGCTATGCCGTTCAAGATAATTTTTTGATGATATATCAATTATTATCATTGTTGAATACAAAATTATTCATAAATCACATCTAACTATATTTAGAATACTTAAGTTTTTTTTTTGTTTGAATTAAAATAATTGTGAAAAATATTTTAAATTTTATTTTTAAAAAAATATTTAAAGGATATTTTTAAAATTATGACTGATAAAAAAAACTCTTCCTAGTGAAATTCTGATTGAAATTGAGGGTGAAGACATGAATCTCAAGGTGGTATATGACTGAAAACCATCTCCCTGTGAAGGCTGTGGATCCCTTTTCTATCCGTTCTCTCTCTGCTCTTCTAATCCCAACCCAAAGCCCATCATTCCGCCTACAGGACGCCCTAGGGGTCGAAGCTCTAGCAGAAATCCGAATAAGAGGAAACAGCTCCCGTCCTCCAAACCCCCAATCCCTCGTCCCGCTTCATTGGAAACTGATACTTCTCTCAAGTCCTTACCCATTGAGGTGACTCCTGCACCTCTTATTACTAATACCATTGTTATCCCCCAGTCTGCTTCCCCTGGCAAGTTGGTTTTTGTCTCTCAAATGTTGCCCTCTTCAGCTCTACCTGGCCCTTCCAAGGACCTTACTTTACCTAATCTAAACCTTCCTATGGATGTTGCTTCTTCCTCGGAGCTGACATCCCCATCTTCCTGTATCCCACCACCTAAAATTCCTATTGCTAACAAGTTGGATTCTCTTCAAGCTGATGACTCTGAGCTTCCACTTCAAGATAACCCCTCTGGTAATGATGACTTGCCTGGTCATTCTTTATCTCCAGCACAAACTTCGACTGAATGTTCTTCTTCAGATCGTCTTCAATCCTCTAAATTCAATTCCAAATCCCCCAAAGAAGCCAAAAAAGTTAAGCCTAAAAATGCCAAAAAGGGCAAAGGATCTCGTTATTAATGTCTTGCTCTCCTTTAGCATGTTGGAATGTGAGGGGGTTTAATAATACTGACAAAGTTCGTCTCTGCAAAGATTTGGTCTCTTCTCACTGTCTCAAATTTTTGGCTATTCTGGAAGCTAAGGTCCCTATTTAGTCCACGTTGGACCCGTGGTTTTTGCACGGTCATAAAGTGTTTAAGATGGAGGACAGCTACAACAACTTTTGTTTTTCTAATCCAGGTAGGATCTGGCTTAAGTGGGACAAATCTGCTGTCTCTTTCTCCCCTTCTTTCACATCTTCTCAACTTATTCATGGTACCTTCTCTTGGGGGGCTGCTTTCTTTTTTGAGATGTCTGTTGTCTATGCCTCTAATAATGTGAATGAAAGAAAAGTTCTTTGGGATGATCTTCGGAATGTTGCTCCTTCCCTTGACCTACCTTAGATTATTTTGGGCGATTTTAACTGTTATCGTTTTGAATATGAAAAACTGGTGGGAATCCTCCTTTTCAAAGCTCCTTGGGGGAACTCAATAAATGCATCTTTGATTGTGGTATTCAAGACCTTGCTTCTATTGGGCTTTACTTCACTTGGTACAATCAGCGGGTGGATTCGCCAATCCATATTAAGTTGGACAGGATGCTGGTGAATTCTGAGTTTCTTAACCGTTACCAAAATATTTATTATAAGATTGATCCTCCGGGGGGATCGGATCATTCTCCGCTCATTCTTTTGGATTCGGTTTCTCAGGTTCCTAAGCTGCGTTTCAAATTTAAGAATTACTGGGTCAATTTCGACTCTTTCTGGTGGATTTGGTGCAGGTTTTCTCGAAACCTTATGAGAGTAGTCATATCTCTGAATTTTATCAAAACCTCAGGCATCATAAAAATACTCTCAAACAAAAACATTGGTCTTCCTCCAATTTTCTTTCAAATGCTATCAATGATTTAAAGATCTCTTAGAACCGTTGTTTAGAAGAGATTCAATCTAATCCTTTGAATCCTGTTTTGAACAATTCCCTTAAAGAGATTAATGACCAGCTTGCTGCTCTTCAATCTGCTTGGTCATCTTGGATTTCTCAACGTGCTAAGGCTTATTGGCTTTTGAAAGGTGAAGATGACTTGGGCTTTCTATTTGCTAAGATAAAATATAGAAATTACAGGAATTTCCTTAGAGAAATTAATACCGATCATGGTTCCTTCACTTCTCATTCAACTATTTCTATGGCCATCATTAATCATTTCACTGTTTTATTTAACTCCCCCATTTCTGATGGGTGGGAGGATGTTTCTATCCCGGTTGGTAAGACGGTTCCTGCTGAGCTTCATTCTATGCTTCTTAATCCGGTTTCTGATGATGAGATTAAAAAAGTAGTTTTTTCTGGTAAATCAGATGCTGCCCAGGGACCGAATGGATACTCTTTTGAGTTTTACAAGAAAACTTGGCATGTGCTTGGTCCTAATTTTTGTAGGACTGTTAAATGTTTTTTCTCTACTGCTTACCTTCCAAGAGCTACTAAAGCCACTGCCATTGCGTTAATTCCAAAAAACACACATGCTTCTCATATTTCGGATTATAGACCTATTTCACTTTGCAATGTGTTTTATAAAGTTGTGGCCAAGTTGCTTGCTAACAGACTTAAAGAGGTTCTTCCTCTTGTCATCCATGACAGTCAAGTGGGGTTTATTGCCAAGCATTGTTCTTCCAATAATATTATTTTGGCAGCTGAGTTGTTGAGGGAGTTCAATGCTCATAACAATCTTTTTTGTGCTAAGTTGGACATACAGAAAGCTTTTGACTCTCTCTCTAAAGATTTTCTGTTACATCGCTTAAAACTTAAAGGCTTTCCTGAGCCTTTCATTAAACTGATCAAAAGCTGTATCTCTGATGTTTATTTCTCTGTTTGCATCAATGGTTCTCTTGAAGGCTTTTTTAAGTCATCCTATGGACTTAGATAGGGATGTCCTCTAGCCCCTCTCTTGTTTTGTATTGCTATGGATGGCCTCTCTTGCTGCCTTCAACCTAATCTTTTTAAAGGTATCACTTGTAATGGTGTTAATGAGAACCACTTGATGTACGCTGATGATCTTTTAGTGTTTGGGAAAGCCAATCAAGATAATGTTCATATTTTGTTAAACTCCTTAAATCGCTTTGCTGAGGCTTCTAACCTTTATGTTAACCCTACCAAAAGTTCTATTAAATTTGCTAAAGATGTTAATTCGTCCACTTCTATTGCCGAGCTCTTCGGAATTCTTCAAACTAATTCTTTCCTCACATATCTGGAACTTCCTATCTCTCCTTCGAGACTCAAGTTTTCTCACTTCCAACCCCTACTGAGCAGAATTTTTGCTCTACCTGCGGGTTGGAAAGTTAAGTTTCTGTCTTTTGCAGGGCAGCTACAATTTTTGAAATTTACTATTACTAATACGTTAGCTATTGGATAAGAGGAGCCATAATACCTAAAAGATGTAGATCTATCATTTCTAAGCTATGTTCTAAATTTTTGCTTCATGGTGACTCTGAAGCTAAGAAACTACATTTAATAGCTTGGAGCACTATTGCTAAACCAACAATTCATGGTGGTCTGGGTATACTTTCATTTGATGCTCATTATTTTGGAGTTGCTGGTTCGTTAATTTGGAAGCTTTATAATTCTAACCGTCTGGTGGGAAATTGATTTAAAGCTAAATTTGTGTCACCCTAGAAACCTTTCCCAGCATCTTCTTCCACTTTCTGGAAAATGATTTGTTCTCATGCTACTGCTTTCAAGCAATGCCTCACTTTTTTGGTTGGCCCCAATTGCGGTTATTCCTTCTACTGGGACCCTTGGCTTAACGGTAAACTATTGGGGGATTTTATTTCTGATGAGAGGCTGTCTCTTGCTAAAGTTGGTAATTTCATTTTTAATGGTGCTTGGTGTTTACCTGATGTTTTTCCTCCTGAGGTTAAAGCTGAGATCTTGAATATTCGTATTTTGGAGGAATCGGTATTGATGTGGGATGATACTAGTATGGCAATTTTTAAGAGTTTCACTTCTAAATTTTACTCTAATTTAGAGAAGGTTGCCTGGCATGATTTCGTTTGGTATAAGAAAGCTTCTCTTAAGTTTGCCTGTTACACTTGGATGGCTTTGATTGGTAGGCTTAAATTTGCAGATATTCTTATTAGAAAAGGCATTAATTTTTCTGCACATTGCTCCTTCTGCAATTCTAACAAGGAGACTCTACAACACCTATTTTTTGAATGTGATTTTACCTTTACTGTGTTGTTGTTGGTTCTGCCCATTTTCAACAGTTTTCTGTTCAGGCCTAATATGTTTTTGGCCTTTGATTCGCTGGACTCTGCTTTCTATTCTTCTCCTTTAGAGAAAAACTTTTGCTGCTCTGTCATGGCTTGCACGATTTATAACATTTGGAGGGAGAGAAACAACAGGCGTTTCTCTAACGCTTGGATGTCCCCCAAGGCGGTTGCTGATGGTATTAAAACTATTATCAAAATGAAGGTGAAGTATTGGAAAAATATCGATAGGATCAAACACAAATATGCTGGTATATTCTAATCTTGGTGGTGGTGTACTGGCCTTTTGGCTTTGTATTGCTGGGAAGTTTTATTTTTGGCCTAGGTTGTTGAGGATCACTGGAAGGTTTTTGACTGGCTCCTACATCTCTTTGTTGAATGGTTTGGATGATTGCTGCGGGGGTTCTACAGAGCTGCTTAATTTCTTCAATATTCTGAGTACATCGCTGGGAGTTTTTTATCAAAGGTTGGATTTTTGGGCTGGAATTGCTACTCTGTTGCATTTGGTGCAGGTTTCTGCAAGCCTGCTAGATATTCTAGATATTATCCTTGGTGGCCTTTATGGCTACCAGGAAAGCTGCTTCGGTCCCTAGGTGAATTTTTTGAGGACAATGATGATAACTGCTGGACCTTTCTCCCATTGGAGGGTCGTTTTTCGGCAACCAGGGGATTTTCTGACCATTTTCAGTGATTTCAAGCGGTATATCTGTTCGGTTGGCAGCCTGAGTCCTAGATGCTCTGCATCTAATACCACATTTTGGTTATACATAGGTTTTTTGGTAAATTGAGTGGTATAGTTGTGGTTTCTTTCTTGTCCATATAAGTTTTGTTTTTCTTATGTTGGGTTGTTTTTCTTTTTCATTTACATCTTTACTTGTGATGTTTTCTTTACTCAGTAATAGATGGGTTTACCCAAAATTTCCCAAAAAAAAAAAAAAAACGAAGTCCCCCGGAAGCCTTAGTCCGGGCCGTTTTTTTTTTCCCCAAAAAAAGAAAAAAAAAGCCTTAGTCCGGGCCGACCAATTTGTTTGTCAGCGGGATGGGCCGATAAAATTATAGTGTCGTTGCTAAAATACGCCATGCAGCCATCGTGGGGTCTCTATGTGCTTTAGCTGTGAGCGTTTTGAGCCCGGCGAGTCCGGTGGTGCTCCTTCTCTTCAGCTTTGATCTATCGCAGACTCACCAAAGGAAGTCGATCGACGTGTGTAATCTTTTGAAGCTTAAATCATGTTCCGTGTTGCCAGTTTGCAGCTGAGGGCTCTTAAGGTTGGCAAATCCGAAACCCTAGGTTTAGCAGCGTTTTTCATTTTTTGTCGATTGATCGATACTTTGGAATTCGTCTCAGATTTTGGTGAGGCAACTCGGTTTTTATTTCTCAGACAATGGGATGGGTAACGAGGGGGCTTTTGATAACTAGAGTAGAGTCATAATTGTGCTATCTGGTTCATGGACTGCAAATCTTAGACCTTATATCAGGGAGACAATGACACTTCGCTATATATATCAAGATTCACTGTTATTTATTTATGTTATTATTATAAATTATTAACACAAAAAATATAATGTTATCTGGTACAGCAACATAAAATGTTACTTTTTATAATCCTTTTTGGTGAAGTTGACCTGTTTTCTTCTTAATTGTTATCTGATCTAGTTTGGTCGATGTTTCATTTACAAGCTTTGTGTAAACAACAGCTAAGATATTGTTATTCTGTTCTTGTAGGCTTTGCTATGATTGAAATAGAAAATCCTATGTGTCTATGATAACTGGTGCAACTTTTAGGACAGGAATTTTAATGTGCAAGTTACCTATAACGCTGCATATTGGATTAATGCTTATAGCTTAAGTTGAGGCACTGGAGGTTCGGTTTATTTATTTATTTTGGTTTATTTGATTTAATGAAAAGTGAGTTTAAAGTATTACAAATACTGAGGGTTAGAAATTTCGCCGTTTGGTTTGCCGAAAAAGGAATATAGAGCAATATTTTGGTAATTCTAATTCACTATGCAAAATATTAAAAAAATAACCATGCAGATTATTTTTTATGTATTCAAGATTTATCCATTTTGGCCGAATTTTGATAAATTTTGAATACACCGCAAGTTGATTCTGCTCTCTCCACTGATTGTTAGTCAGTGTCGGCCTCCGCTCATGCCACAGACTACATGCCCACTGCCGCTTGCTTTGCCGCTAGCCGCTTTCCTCCACTACTATTAGTTTCTCGTTTATGCCTTTATCGTCCACCTAATGCATCCAATCGCCACTTGTCGCTGCTATCCACCACTCCACTCATTGTTGCTATTCATCGATGATACCGTTGGCCACCATCTTCTTTAAAATGTACACTGCATTCATTTTATTTTAAACAAAACAAAAATAGTAATCACCTATATTTGTTTTACGCTCATGATTCATCTAAACAACAAAAAACATTTCAAATACATTGATTTTCTTTTATACTATATTTTATTCTAATTTACTTTCATTCCATTTTCAAAAATCCAAGAGGCCCATTATTTATTTATTTTTATACAAGGTTTTGAGGTTAGTCCTATATAAAATATTTGGAAAATCGTATATTAAGAGGTTGAAACTTATCCATAGTCTTAAAAATTTGGGTTGAATATGCGGTTAATCACTAGTGTATCTATCCCATCTTATGGTCTTCCTTTGGTTCACTCTCTTACAATTTGAAAAGCTGTTACCTTGACTCACGACCATGCTGAAAAAGGTGGCTGCTTCTCATGTATGTAATGGTAGTTTGGTACTACCAACTTTATCACACCTTCAAGTTGACAATGGCAGACAGACATTGTTTAGAGAAGGTTCATTATTTTTTCATAATAATAGTGGATTGGTGATGTTGTGGTTGTACTTACATGGCTTAAGTTTAGTCATTTTTATTAATATAGCAGGATATCATTTGTATCAAAGGGCTGATCGGATAATGAATGGTTGGTTTTGGCATGTTTAGTGACATGATGTCCTACTTTCTAAATTCATTGTAATTGGGCAAGTGAATTTTAAAAATGTGGCTTTATTCCCAAAAAATATGAATGGCAAAAGGGGCTGGTGTTATTGATAACAATAATAGAGTCCTACTTTTGTGATTTGGTTCAATGGACTGCAGATATTAGTCTATTAGACTTTATATCAATGAGAAATGGGCACTTTCTGTGATCTCGAGATTCATTGTTGTTTTAGCTGCATTGACAGCTTAACATATTATTGTAATTTGTTAAAACAATAATATATCATGTTGTCTAGTAAAAGTAAAAGTGTAAAACAACATAAAATGCTATTTTTGTTAAACCTTTTTTTTGTACAATCGACTTTTTTTCTTTTTAATTGTCATTTGATATGGATGTACCAGTTTCGTGACTTTGTAAGATATTGTTACCCTATTCTTGTAGGCTTTACTATGATAGAGGGTCTTATAAATCCAAGATAACAAATACAACCTCTAGGAAGGAAATTCTTAGGTGTACATTATATATAAAGCCGTATTGATGATTAAAATAGTAGAGTCATGCTCATAGTTTATGTTGAGGTGTCCGAGGTATTGGGTTTAGCCCTTTTTAAAAAAAATATATATTAGCATATAAATACCAAGAGGTTGACCCTCACCCATAACCATAAATTTTTTGGTTAAGTTTTGATGACTGGTATTTCTCTTAGAGCTTCCTATTAGTTCACTTATAGTTTGAAAAGTGATTATGTTGATTTACGACCATGCTGGCAAATGTGGTTACTTCTCACTTATGCAATTGAAATATGGTACTATCATCTTTATCTCACATTGAGTTTACTATTTTAGAATATTTTTTAATTGTTCATTGATTTTTAATTATAATAGGTTGTTCTTGCATTTACATATCAAACAACTGCAACACAAAACACACACCCTCTAAAATCCTTGTATAATGAGAAGCTCAAGGAGCGGAACAAATCATAAACTCATAAAATAATGTTGTCAATCATTAATCTCTGAGGAAGCAGCAAAAATAAATTTGTTGTGTTTCTTTAAATTTGCATGAGTTGGACTTTGAAGTGTTATATAAGAGACCTACAATCAAATGTATATTTAGACTACCTACTTTGATACATGGTTAGGTTCCACTGTATAGTAGATCACCTTTAACGATTCATAATTTCATATTTAAAGTTGTATGAAGTAGCAATTGATGGTTGAAATACAATAAGATAATCAAAATTTTCATGCTTATCTAGTATGAAGACACTTTATTGATTTTTTAAAATCTTTTCCCTTATTTTCCATATTCAGTGATTCATATTTTGACGTTGAATTATGTACTATGCCATATGCAGAAAAAACCAAATCCTATATCCATGTCTATTTGCCTAACCTTAAACGTGTGGAAATTATTATTTTTATTTGTAACATATATGTAACTATTTTAGATTAATTATGTTGTATTTAATATCCAATAAAATAATCTAAATATTCCTAAACTTTTTTAATTCTATACATAATAAGTCATGTATATTCATTTACTTTTTTCAACATTGGTGATGATACAAAGTATATTGAGACCTCAACTTGATTGTAGACATTTGGAGGCTTTTTTTGTTCAGTTTATCTTAAGTTACATAAAAGCTTATGGATAAAATATTTGGGTTCTTGCAACTCTGTGCTCTTTGGTTTCAAATGATGTTTGAACACTGCATTCTTTATGATTCTTGAATAGTCCATACAAATGCCTTTGTCCTGTTAGGAATGAATGTTTTGGGCCCAAAATCATCTGATTTCCATGCAAAATAATATATTTTTATACTAATCAAGCGTCATATCTCTCAACTTCTAATCAGCATGCCATTAGGGTTGTCTTAGCTCATAATGTGCGATATGTTAGCATGGGACTAGATCATAGCCTAGCCTGAGGTTTTATGATGTTTACTCTTGAGAATTTTTAGCAGAAATGCCACATTAATGCTGATGGTGCTTTGATTAATACATTCTTCTCTTTTCGTGTAAGTTCAGCAACTTACACAGAAGGCCGATATATTTGGCTCTGACCGGAGATTTGCCAGCACAAGTGTTGCCAAAAGATCATCAGGTGGTTTCTTTAGCTGGCTTACTGGTGAAAAATCTGGCCAGGTTCCTCCTCTAGATTTTCCACTTCCTGGCATTAGACTTCCTCCCCCTTTGCCTGATTATGTTGAGCCAGGAAGGACAAAGATCACAACTCTTCCAAATGGTGTCAAAATTGCCTCAGAAACCTCACCAGTACGATCTTTCTGATCTTATTTGACTGTCCTTATTAGTTATCAGTCTCAACATCTTTTTATGTTTGATCAGAGCCCCGCTGCTTCGTTAGGGCTGTATGTGGACTGTGGTTCAATATATGAAACACCGGATTCATTTGGGGCTACACAGCTGTTGGAACGGATGGCCTTCAAGAGCACAACTAACAGAAGCCATCTACGCATTGTGCGTGAAGTAGAAGCCATAGGTGGAAATGTGAGTGTTTCAGCTTCTCGTGAACAGATGGGATATACTTGCGATGCTTTGAAAACTTACATGCCCCAAATGGTTGAGTTGCTTATTGATAGTGTGAGAAATGCAGTTTTCCTCGATTGGGAAGTTAATGAACAGGTGTTTTCTCTCACAGAGACCTTTTTTTTAAGGTCATAACTTGTGGTAATCTGTTTCGTTGAATTCCTTTTTTGTAATGTTAGGTGAATAAAGTTAAGGCAGAGACGGCTGAAGCTTCTAACAATCCACAAAGTTTGCTTTTGGAAGCTATTCACTCTGCCGGGTATAGTGGTGCGTTGGCGATTCCTTTAATAGCTTCTGAATCTGCCTTGAATAATTTAAGTAGTGGCATCTTGGAGCAATTTTTGGTTGTAAGTTATTGTACTTTTTCCTTGTTCTAAGCATTTGTTTCCTGTATTTTTCGTTATTGTAATCTGTATGTTCTGCTTATATCAGGAAAACTATACCGCTCCTAGAATTGTACTTGCAGCATCTGGTGTGGAACACGAGGAGTTGGTCAAAATTGCTGAACCACTACTATCTGATCTTCCAAAAACAGCCCGTCCTGAGGAGCCAAAGTCTGTTTATGTGGGAGGAGAATATCGACGTCAAGCAGATTCTACGGTGTGTATGCTACTGTGCAAGGACTATAATTATACTTCATGTTTTATTTACAATTTTCTATTTTATTACACTTCGTAACATCAATCTCATTACCTATTTCCTTTTCCTTTGTCAACTTTCTGTTCGACAGCAGGTAACACATCTTGCTCTTGCTTTTGAAGTTCCTGGTGGTTGGCATAAGGAAAAGGATGCCATGGCTGTCACAGTACTTCAGGTTCTAATGAAAAATTCTTTTACAAGTAACATGCATAATGTTGTCTATAACCCTATTTCGTTTGATTTTGTTTATGTTATTTTATGGGATGTTCATAAATTCTTATAAACGTATTCCATGTTATTTTAATTCTCCTTTCTTGACAGATGCTTTTGGGAGGCGGTGGCTCTTTTTCTGCTGGAGGTCCGGGGAAGGGGATGTATTCTCGGCTGTGTAAGTAAAACCATGTATTTTGCTTCTTGCACCAGTTTCCCGCTAATTCTTGTTTGCTATTATTTATGCCCTAGCCTTGTTTGTCTTTCTTATATTATGGTTAGAAATGTGGCAATATTTATACATGATTATTCCTTAATTTGATTCGTATCCCTGCTAATTTAAACTTGTCCATTATTCAGATCGAAATGTCTTGAATGAGTTTCAGCAGATCCAATCATTCTCAGCTTTTAACAGTATTTACAACAGTACTGGCATTTTTGGAATCCATGCAACTACTGTAAGAGTGTATATTCCTATTATGAACCCCTAATGCTTCTCGTTTCATTTTCTATTATTTTAGCACTCTCAGCATTTCATATTTGTTTTCTTTCATTTTGAAGCTTAGTAGTATGGTTTATTCATCTTTCCCTTCATTTCTGATCTTTTTCGCTGCATTCCATCTAGGCATTTATTGACGGTGCAGTTTTCTTAGATATGGTTTTAATTGTTATGGATGTTCTGTTAAATTTCAGCCGTCCCTTGGCATTTTGATCCCATGGCTAGGATGTGAATCCGTGGGAGGCTCACCTAATAAATCCTAGTCGTCCCTTGGCATTTTGATCCCAATGCTAAGATGAGAATCCGTGGGAGGCTCACCTGGATCACACCGATCTCCTTCCATATTTAGATGACTGATTTAGGAATGATTATATTAGTGCAATTATGCATTATTCTATAATTACTTGTTTCTTTATTAAGATATCTTGTATAGATCTATAAATAGGAACAAGTTTGTGCAATAAAATTGATATGTCACCAAAAATTATCTTGATTGAGTACGAATCTTGATGAAAAATTGAGTTGAAAGTTTCCAAAATTAGATATGGGACCATACGAACTCCAATTTCAACAAACTTATAATCGAATTGAACGTCTCAAGAAGACGAGCTCAACGACACCAAATTAAACTCAATCCGATCTCGAATGGGTCCAAAACAAGGGTCTGAAGCGCTGTTGAAGGGTTCAAAGCACAATTTGGATTACCAAACAGTTTTCAAATATGACATGCTTATGGTCAAATCGAGCAGCTCGACGAGACGAATCCAACGAGCCCAAGATCACTGAATTCCGAAATCATTAAGGCGTCCAATTGACCAATAAACGGTCAATGATCAAGGGGATCGATATCGACCGTCCATTCAAACCACTCCCATTTTGACCTTGATCCTCCACATATTTACAAGCTATGCCACTCTCCAAAAACTATAAATAGCCCCCACTCTTCTCATGAGAGGGAGGAAGAAGAAGGGAAGGAAGGGAGGAATTTGGGAGCTCTCTTTCCATCGACCACCGCCGGAGTTCCTGCCGACCACCGCCGGAGTCCCTGCCGACCATCGCCGGAGTCCCTGCCGACCACCGCCGGAGTCCCTTCCGACCACCGCCAGAGTTCCCGCCGAACACCGCCGAGGAGTTCCTGCCTACTACCGCCAAAGTTTGTCGACCACCGCCAGAGTTCCTCTCGAACTCCGCCAGAATTTTCTTGCCAACCATCGCCTGGATTTTCTTCTGGATTGTTGCTAAAGCTCTTCCCAACCATTGTCTTATTTTGGTCGATTCATCAATCATCGTTAAATTTTTGTCTGATTATTAACCTGTTGTAATTCCAGCGTCTCCAAGTAAAAGATTGAATCAAACCTTGTAATCAACCCAAACAGTGGAATTTCTCATCTGGGCCAGGCCCCGTGGTTTTTCCCTTTCAGGTTTTCCACGTAAAAAAGTTTCTACTGTTTCTCTTTCTTAATTTTCTGTTGGTGTGCTGGATATACGTAAATTGCTAAGACGTTATATTTTTCATTCTACCGTCGCGTATATTCTAGTCCACAACAATTTGACGCCGTCTGTGGGAAAGCTTTCCCAATATTTCTTCAATGGCTGATCGAAGTAATACCAGCAATAGAGTCTCTCACTCTAATAAGCATCGAACTAGATTCCCATCTGGCAATCATGGACGTCGTAATTATCAGAGGGAAGGGCCTTCTTCCTTGGAAAATCGAATACGTAGGATGGAGGAACAACATACAAGGATCCTCGAAATATTGGAGGAGGTAGGCCAGCAAAGGATGCTGTCTCAAAATGATGAACCTCCTCTCCATCATCGCCAACAATATGATACGGATCAGCAATTTGAAAATGTTCATCAAACTCATGCTCCTCCTCTGCAATATAATCCAGAAATAGATGATGCTGCTAGTTCAACACATCCTCCACCTAGAGCCCATAATATGCAAAATCTTCAACCCGCTCTAGATACTCCTCGCGATGTCATAAGAGATGAATTACGACGACTCGTCCAAGAAGAATTCCCAATAAGGGATAAGAATCATTTCAATATCCAACGAAGCTTTCAAGAATTTTCTCCGCTAACATACGAACTTCTTATACACCTTATTCCAACAGGGTTCAAGCTACCAAACATTGATGCATACGATGGGTCATCTGATCCCTATGAACACATTGATCATTATCGAACAATTATGCACATACAGCGAGCTTATGATGCGCTTCTTTGTCAAGTTTTTCTTGCCACCCTAAATGGTCAAGCTCGCACATGGTTCTATGCTTTCCCTAGAAATACAATTCATAGTTTTGCCCATCTAGCAAAACTCTTTGTTGAACAGTTTGTTGCTAATCGAAGAATTATTAAAGATTCATCACATCTCTCTGGAATCCGTCAGAATGAAGGAGAATCTTTGAAAGACTATTTTCAAAGATTTTCTTCTGAAGCTCGACAAATCCGAGGAGTGGATCCTGAATTATTACGAGGTGTTTTTCTTGGAGGGTGCGCCCTGGACCATTTTACTCTTCATTAATGCGAGAAACAGTTCATTCTTATGCTGACTTAATTCATAGAGTAGAAGCTCAAATTACTGCCGATGAGGCTATCAATGCTCATCAAAAACAATTTGAACAACCTTCTAATAAGAGAAAGAATGGCCACGAAGTTGGAGCTGGAGCCCAAAAGTCTCAGAAGAGGAATCAAGATCTTCCACCACACCCCCCTCATCAAAATCAGAATTACTGGCCAAAAAAGGAATACACTCCGTTGAATACAACTCGTGTTAATATTCTTATGGCTATACAACATGAGCAAACTATTAAATGGCCCCAACCACTAAAGCCAAATTCTGGAAATCAAGATTATTATTGCCACTTTCATCGAAGCCGCGGACATACAACTGAAGCCTGTAGACAATTGAAGGAAGAAATTGAAAGGCTAATTTAACAGGGATATCTTCGTCAATTCACTCAAAATCCATCTGTGCAAATTGAGGCTAATCCTGCTGGGGGGCAGAATTAACAACAGCAGCATCAACAGCAACAAAGGCAACAGCATACAAACCGCCAGATAGTTGGAGAAATTGAAACTATTGTAGGAGGACCCTTAATATCCTCTCAAGTCTTACTCACCAGCCCGGAGGAACCGACTCTAAAGAAGGCACGACCTGATCACTCCATCATATTTGAGGATTCTGACTTAGAAGGGATTCATACTCCGCACCAAGACTCACTTGTCATTAATGCTGGTATTGGAGATCCATGTTAAAACGTTAAAAGAATCTTAATCGATAATGGGAGTTATGTTGATGTCCTAATTTACTCAACTTTTCTTAGTATGGGTTTGGCTAGAGAAAAGCTTCAACCTGCCGCTGGACCATTGTATGGATTTGATAATCGTCCAGTAAGGGTGGAAGGAACAATTACTCTCCCTGTCACACTTGGGGAATTTCCTCGACAAGTTACTCATTCAGTTCAATTTGTTGTTGTTAAGTCAGAGTCGGCATATAATGCTATCTTTGGGCGACCTATGCAATCAATTTTTAGAGCTATCGCCTCAGTGCCTCATTTGAAGATGAAATTTCCAACTCCAGCAGGGATTGGAGAAGTGCGAGGAAATCAACATGAAGCATAATCTTGCTATCTCAGACAGGCTCAACCTCGCCCATCTGTTACTTCAAGCATTGAAAATTCTGATATGCAAAATGAATATGTCCTTTATAGAGCCTCCCCGGTGGAGGATTTAATTTGTCTCCATATCAGAAGAAGATCCACTCATAACGGTGCAGATCAGATCTTTACTTTCTGTTGAAGAAAAGATACAATATATAGATTTTTTTGTGAAAAAATCAAGATATTTTTGCATGGAGTTCGACAGATATGCCTGGAATTGACCTGCAAATTATTATGCACTCTCTCACGATAAATCCTACATCTAAACCAATCATCCAGAAGAAGAGAAATTTTGCACCAGATCGCCAGCAAGTTATAGAGTAAGAAGTAGATAAACTTTTGAAAGCTGAATTCATAAGAGAAGTATATTATCCAACTTGGCTTGCAAATATCGTGATGGTTAAAAAAGCTAGTGGGGCATGGAGGATGTGCGTGAATTACACAGATCTCAATAAGGGTTGCTCAAAGGATAGTTTCCCACTTCCTTGTATTGATCAATTAGTTGATGCAACATCTGGACATCAAATGTTAAGTTTCATGGATGCATACTCTGGATATAATCAAATAAGAATGGATCCTGCAGACGAGGAAGCAACTGCTTTTCAAACTGATAAGGGGCTATATTGCTATAAGGTCATGCCTTTTAGACTCAAGAATGCTGGAGCAACTTATCAACGCCTCATGAATAAGATTTTTAAAGACCTCATAGGCCGTTCAATGGAGGTATATATAGATGATATGTTGGTTAAAACTCTTGAAAGGACAAAACATATTTTTGATATGGAGCAATGTTTTAGTTCCTTCGACATTACAACATATGACTCAACCCTGCAAAATGTGCTTTTGGAGTCGCATCTGAAAAATTCTTGGGATTCATGGTTACTTATAGAGGTATAGAAGCTAACCCTGAAAAAAATCAAAGCTTTGAGAGATATGGTGCCCCCAAGGAATATAAAAGAAGTTCAACGTCTAAATGGAAGAATTGCTGCCTTATCTCGTTTCTTGGTCCGTTCAGGAGATAAATATTTTTCTTTCTTCAAAATACTAAGAAATGCTTGAAATAAAGGATTTCAATGGACATATGAATGTCAAGCAGCTTTTGAACAACTTCGAACTTATTTGGCTTCGCCCCCTCTTCTGTCAAAACCAATCCAAGGAGAAAGATTATATTTATATCTGGCCGTCTCTTCAAATGCCATAAGCTCAGTGCTAGTCCGAGAAGAAAATGCTATTCAATGACCAGTATATTATGTTAGTAAAATTCTTTCTTAGACTGAAGGACGCTACCCATTGGCCGACAAGACAGCTTTGGCATTACTATTTTCTGCTAGAAAATTAAGGCCATATTTTCAAGCTCATACAATTGGGGTTTACACAAATCTGAAGTATCATTCAAAAACCCGAAGCTTCAGGAAGGTTAATTAAATGGTCGATAGAACTGGGAGAGTTTGACATCCACTTCTTACCCAGACCAGATATCAAATCACAAGTCTTGGCAGATTTTGTGGTTGAGTGCACTGTTCCTATTTCTGATGAACCACTAATTCATCCTTCCTGTTCTCATCATTGGATGTTATATGTTGATGGAGCTTCTGGAAGTTCTGGTGCTGGTGTTGGAGTTTTATTAATCTCTCCTAATAATGCTACTATTGAATATGGACTACGGCTAAAATTTCCTGCAACTAATAATGTCGCTGAATATAAAGCTCTTATTGCCGAGCTGAGGCTAACTATAGAATGTGAAGTGCAAAATTTAATAGTCCATACAGACTCACAACTCGTAGTCTCTCAAGTAGGAGGAGAATTTGAGGCTCAAAATCCACAATTAGCACAATATTGTGTAATGGTGAAGTCACTTCTCACCCGCATAGAGAAATTTGAAATTATTCACATACCTCGGGAACAAAATACTTGTGCAGATACTCTTTCGAACCTTGCGACATCACTAACTGGTGACCTTTTTAAGAGAAAGTATATCGAAGAAGTACACTTTCCTAGCATCGAAGGACCATCGGTTATACAATCAATCGACGAGCCAAATGAGTTTTTTTGGATTGATCCTATACTATCTTTCTTACAAGGAGTGCTACATGAAGATCCAACAATTGCAATACGACTCCGAAGGCAAGCAGCTAACTTTACTGTCATTGGTGGATAATTATATAAATGAGCCTTCAGCGGGCCGTATCTTAAGTGCCTTTCACCTTCAGAGGCTAATTATGCATTGCGAGAAGTTCATTCAGGTATATGCGGGGAACATCTTGGAGGAAAAGCGTTGGTCAACAAAATCTTGAGACAATGATTCTACTGGCCGACAATAAAGCAGGATGCACTGGAGTTCACTCAGAAGTGTAATAATTGTCAATTACACTCCAATCTCACTCATTTGCCAGCCATTGAACTTTCTTCATTTCAAAGCCCATGGCCTTTCGCTTAATTGATCGATATAATTGGACCTTTTCCAATAGCAGCTGGACAGCGAAAATTTATCATCTTGGCATGGACTACTTCACCAAGTGGGTGGAGGCCGAAGCCCTTGCAAAAATTACAGAAACAAATGCAAAATAATTTGTATGGAAGAATATTATTTGTCGTTTTGCTATTCCGGCAAAAATCATCACTGATAATAGAACCCAATTCACTGGAAAAATCTTTACAACATTTTGCAAAGACCTCCACATATAGCGGGTGCATACAGCTGCGGCTCATCCTCAAGCAAATGGACAGACGGAGGTTACAAATCAGACTATACTTAAAGGACTAAAAACACGTCTTGAAAAGGCTGGGAGGCAATGGGCTAATGAGCTCCCAAATATTCTTTGGGCTTACCGCACTACTGCTAGAACTCCAACAGGAGAAACTCCATACAACCTCTGCTTTGGCACGGAAGCAATCATCCCGGTTGATATTGGAGTCCCAAGCCTCAGGGTTCAGACTTTCAACTTTAACAATAACGAAGAAAAACTCCGAGACAATTTGGATTTTCTTCCCGAGACAAGAGACATGGCATCCCTTAAAATTGCGGCATATCATCAACGAATAGCTCGCCACTACAATTGAAAGGTGAAACCCCGATGCATCTCAGTCGGAGATCTAGTTCTGCGAAGTCTTGAATCAGCTGGAAAGGGACCCCAACGTAACAAGCTATCACCATTATGGGAAGGCCCTTATATGGTGGCATCCATGGTCAAACCTGGAACATTCAACTTAAAAGATGGCGACGGAAAAATGCTGCCCCGTACTTGGAATATTGGAAATCTTTGCAAATATTATCAGTAGTTATTAATGAAACTATTTTCTAATTAAACTATTATGTAGCCTTTCTATTTCCATCATGAAATTTTGTACTATCTTTTATATAATAAAACTTTGCTTGATCAATATCATTTATGTCCTCTTCTTTAAACAAGAGAATATAAGTGGCCCTAAAATAAAACATTAAGCATAACATTGATTTGAGAAAAACACAATATTCATTATCTCAATCAACAGACGATCAATCCCAGGGGGATTCGATCCAACCTCATCCACACAAGTTAATGTTATCAAGCGATGCTTTGACAACACAACTTTGGATATGTTTAACATCCTAAGAGGATATATATCATCATTTTCAAATTTTTACGATCAATCCTAGGGGATTCGATCCAACCTCATCCACATAAGTTAATGTCATCAAGCGATGCTTTGACAATACAACTTTGGATAGGTTTAACATCCTAAGAGGATATATATCATCATTTTCAAATTTTTATGATCAATCCCAGGGGGATTCGATCAAACCTCATCCACACATCAAGCGATGCTTTGACAACACAACTTTGGATAGGTTTAACATCCTAAGAGGATATATATCATCATTTTCAAATTTTTATGATCAATCTTATAGGGATTCGATCCAACCTCATCCACACAGGTTAATGTCATCAAGCAGTGCTTTGACAACACAATCTTGGATAGGTTAAACATCCTAAAAGGATGTCTCTTATTTTTTTCAAATCAATAAAAAAATAAATAAATAATAAAATATTTTTCACTATTAAAATAAATGAATCATAAATTCTTAAGAAAATTAAGAACTTTAATATTTCATAAAATCAATATATAGACCAGAGGATACATCTCTAGAAACAAGATGGATATATAAATTTTTTTAAGAAAATAGATTAAATATAATCAGTAATAAACATCTTATGCAATATCATCATCATCACTGAAAAGAACATTTTCTAGTTCACTTTCAATATCTTCATCGCCCGAATCTGGAGAAGAATCCTCAGATGCTTGACTTGGGGTAAGCCCTTCAATATCAACCCCAGTCTTACGGTTAACCAACTGAACACCTTTCAGGAAACCACGAGTAAAGCCTTCTTCGAGATTTTGACGCTCCAAATCTTTTACTTCAATATCAAATAATTTTTCATAAGCCTCTTGAGCACGACTTTGGATCTCTCGATGATAAGTTGCAGACTTCTTGAATTCTTCAATGGCCTTCAATGATGTGGCTTCAATATCTAGAGTGATCGTTTCTTTTTTTTGAAGATGATCTTGTAACTTCTTGTTCTCTTTCTCTAGAGCTTTCTTCTCTAATGTAAGCATTTTTAAAGCTTCCTTTTGCTGGTTAATTTTTGCACGAGCCTCAATCAACTCATGGCGGGAAAGGTCAGCTTCTCGATTTTGAAAAGAGAGGTGGATATTGTTGCCAATTCAGTTCTACATTCTGTCAATTGGTTCTCCAAAGATGATATTTCTTTAATCTTTGCATCCAATCTTCGTTTATACTCTCATTGTAAATATTTAACTTTTACAAATTCATCATTCCAATTATCCAAAATTGATTCAAATCGGGATTCCATATCCATCTTTTAAATCATCTACAATAAGAAATTTAATTATGTTAAAAAAAAAAGATTGGGCAAATATAAAAAAGGAAAGAGATTGAAATTACTCACGATTTTGTTAGCATGTCGTCGCCCGCTACAATTATGCTTCAATACATCTTCAGGTATATGTATTCTTGAGGATCGAGCTTCAATATCCGAATCAAGAGAAATTGCATCGATAGTCAGGAAATGTGCAGCTTCCTTGCTTCTCCCATCATCTCCCAGTGGAATCGCTTTATCATTTATTTTTCTCTTCTTTAGGGAGGAGGAATCAGTTACTCTTTGACCTTCTGAAGGATGGCTTGCTGAACGCTTAGGAGCAGTAGGAGTTGTTTCATGAACCTTCTCAGATTTTTTCAACTGAGTTGCATGTGATCTTCCTGCCTGAATAGAAAGATCAACTTTAAAAAGACTTTCCTCTGCCACACATCGACTGATATAGCGCAGTTCCTGTTGAAGACTTTCAGTATTGGAAAAATTCAAAATTCTCAAAATATCTTCCTCTCCTACATGTAAAGAACTTGGCAACTCTTTCAATTTATCCCATTTTTCAGGAAGGCCCCACTCATTCTTCACAAAAAAATAATGAGTTACACCAATTTTTTGAAGGGTCCCTCGTTACAAAATCCAACCATTTCTTATTGGCTCGGCACGAAATCCGGCCATAAGAATCACTTGTAAATTTACACATTTTTGACAGATATTCTACGGTTAGAGACTCTCCACGTTCTCTAAAAAATACTGTCAAGCACACTATAACTGTTATCGCTCTACATAAAAATTGGGGTAAAGCAACGCCGCATGATTTGAAAATTTCAAGTAACTCGGATGCTGGAGGAAATCTCAAACCAGCACGCATCGTCATTTCATATACTACTATAAATCCTTGTGGAGGAGCATGTGCCCTGTCGGTTCTCTTTGGAGCAATAATCAACACCTCATTCGGCACATGAAATTTCTTGCGAATTGCTGCCAAGCTATCGGATGTAATGATGGATGCGACATCATCAGATCTCCTCCTATCACCATCATGAGCAGAAGGAATAATTTTTGAGGCATCCGTCAATCCTCCACCTAAAAATATTTAGTTTTTGATGAAATAAGATATCAAGACTCTTGAGCGAAGAAAATCAAAATATTATTACCAGAAGTATTCTCTGTATTTTTGAAAGGCCTCTTTGATGCTATATCCAAGGATTTTCGTTGATTGTTAGATTTGGAATTATCTGTCATATTTTTCTTCAAATCCGAGGACTAACAACCGCCAATGCCCTCCGAGCTACCAATCCAAGTCAGGACTGGCACAAGAGGGCAATGTTTTGATCACCACCAAAATTCTCCGAGCTACCAATCCAAGGAAAAGTTTGGACTGGCACAAGAGAACTATGCTTTGATCGCCATCGGTGTTCGCTTTGATCGCCACCTACGCTCCCCGAGCTACCAATCCAGAGGAATGCTAGGACCGGCACAAGAGAGTAAGGTTTTGATCGCCGCTGACAATCTCCGAGCTATCAATCCAAGGGGAGGATTGGAATGACACAAGATATTGTGATTTCTTCCACCTCCTAAAGAGGTATTTATAGGAAGAAGGGTGGGGTAGATGAAAAGTTATTCCAGAAAATTCTCGATTTTTTTAGAATTTGAAAGGTTTAAAATTAAATGTAAAATGAAATAATAATAATTACAGTGATATATTGAATGTATCTAGACGGCACTGTGCCGAAACCTTGAATATCGGCCTGAAGGCCAAACGACAAAAAAAAAAAGTCTTGGAGACTTCATGGCTTACATAAAAACTAGTGCATGCATTATCCTCTTAATACTATACACGGTATAACTCCATCTAATATTGAATTGGCCTTAAACAGTTTAACATTAATTAATAACTTCTTAAAGTTATAATAAATATAATAGCATAAGTTGTAATATCTATTTTATCAATAGTAGCACAAAAAATATATATAATCTTATTATAAACTTATCTATATTTATAAAGTAGTATGAATCAACATAAACACTAGATATAATTCATAGTATTATTTGATCTAATGACATAGGATATTATTTGTAATATTTTTATTACAGATATTTTGGTATATATACATCTAATTTACTCATTAGAAGTATAATAATCACCAATTAAGCAAAAATAAGGCAAAAGTCCTAATTTATCATAAGCTTGATATCATAATAATAAATTATCAGACATGCATATCATAAAGGAACAAGTATATATTTTCGGACGTCGAAGCTTGCAAAGTCCGAAAATAGGGGGGCAACTGATATGTCACCAAAAATTATCTTGATCGGGTACGAATCTTGATGAAAAATTGAGTTGAAAGTTTCCAAAATTAGATATGGGACCATCCGAACTCCAATTTCAACAAACTTATAATCGAATTGAACGTCTCAAGAAGACGAGCCCAACGACACCAAATTAAACTTAATCCGAGCCCGAATGGGTCCAAAACAAGGGTCTGAAGCGCTGTTGAAGGGTTCAAAGCACAATTTGGATTACCAAACAGTTTTCAAATGTGACATGCTTATAGTCAATTCGAGCGGCTCGACGAGACGAATCCAACGAGCCCAAGATAACTGAATTCCGAAATCATTAAGGCGTCCAATTGACCAATAAACGGTCAATGATCAAGGGGATCGATATCGACTGTCCATTCAAACCACTTTCATTTTGACCTTAATCATCCACATATTTACAAGCTATGTCACTCTAAAAAAAGTATTAATAGCCCCCACTCTTCTCATGAGAGGGAGGAAGAAGAAGGGAAGGAAGGAAGGAATTTGAGAGCTCTCTTTCCATCGACCACCGTCGGAGTTCCTGCCGACCACCGCCGGAGTCCCTGCCGACCACCGCCGGAATCCCTACCAACCACCGCCGGAGTTCCTTCCAACCACCGCCGGAGTTCTTGCCTACCACCAACGAGTTCCTGCCAACCACCGCCGGAGTCCCTGCCGACCACCGCCGGAGTCCCTGCCGACTACAGCCGGAGTCCCTGCCGACCATCGTCGGAGTTCCTTCCGACCACCATCGGAGTTCCCGCCGAACACCGCCGGAGTTCTTGCCTACTACCGCCAGAGTTTGTCGACCACCGCCAGAGTTCCTCTCGAACTTCGCCAGAATTTTCTTGCCAACCATCGCCTGAATTTTCATCTGGACTGTTTCTAAAGCTCTTCCCAACCACTGCCTTATTTTGGTCGATTCATCAATCATCATCAGATTTCTGTCTGATTATTAACCTGTTGTAATTCCAGCGTCTCCAAGTAAAAGATTGAATCAAACCTTGTCATCAACCCAAACATAGTGGAATTTCTCATCTGGGCCAGGCCCCGTGGTTTTTCCCTTTCGAGTTTTCCACGTAAAAAAGTTTATGGTGTTTCTCTTCCTTAAGTTTCTGTTGGTGTGCTGGATATACGTAAATTGCGAAGACGTTATATTTTTCATTCTACTGCCGTGTATATTCTAGTCCGCAACAAAAATTAAGCTTTTCCCCCATCCAATTCTCTGAATTTAACATGGTACAGAGCCTTCATGGTCGTCGTCAAAATTCTGAATTTTTTGTACCGTCGTGTCTTCATTACCGGCCTTCCCTTGTTGTTATCCTATATATAACCAATGCAGCCTTCATTATTGTCCTGCTTGATATAGCCTTCATCGCTTCTCTTTGCCGTCGCAATACAACAACAACAACAACATCAAGCCTTTATCCCACTTTGTGGGTTCGGCTACATGAATCCTTTTTCTCTATCGTGTCCTGTTAAAAGGTAAATTCACGTTTAAATATAATAAAGAAATGTCATTCTAATGTTTTCTAATCAAGTCTTTTTAGGTTTATCTCTGCCCTTCTTAACTTAATTCAAATCTAATGCATATACTTTCCTTACCGTGTCATCGGATGGCCGCTGTTTTATGTGACCAAACCATCTAGGCGGCTCTTTCTAATCTTATCTTCCACTAGAGGCACTACAACCTTTTTCATGTATATGCTCATTTCATATATTGTCTCTAAGAGTAAAGCCACTCATCCACCTGAGGCATCCTCATCTCTGCAACACTTAATAATAATTTAGTGGGTATGATCAGTTCGTATATTCGACAACATATGAATGAGATCAAGGCTTTAAAAGTTGGAACATTAGGTCAAATTATATGATACAGTAGGATAAGAATGGATTCGAAGTTCTAATATGTTTGGATAAGCTTGTATCTAAATTTGACTTGAATTTAGATAATTCTTACATAACTTATCTCTTTGATTAAACGTATCTAGATTTGTTATTATGGATAGGATTTCTTTCTTTGCGATGTTAGTTAAGGTAGGGAATTATTTTCCTATTGTACTTTCTCATAAATTGGATTGAAATCCTGTAAAAAATTTGAGGAGAAATCATTGAGAATCTTCTTATTCTTTTTATTTTCCGCTCCCTGCTGTAATAAAGCTCTTAACCCCTTGGATTTGGCTATAGCAAGTACCGAAACCTTCATGCACTCTTTCCCTTCAGCTGCTGGTTCTTGATTTGGGGCTGTTTTCCTTATTATTGCTTGCTGAATATACCGGCTTTCTTTTCTTTGTTGTTTGCTTTTGGTGTGATGTTGCTTCCCTCTGTCGCCATCTTAATGCTGGCTGTTGCTGCATTGTTCTACCAATTGCCGTTTCTCTAAATCCTTCACCAATTCTCAAAGAATTGGTGAAGGATCTAGTGGAGGTGGTGGATATGGTTCATGATCTGCTTGTTCTGTCTGAAGTACAATGCAATCTGCTAAGCACCTCCACACATGAGTATAGGTGATGTAGACCATGGGGATTTGATTTCTATGAGTCTTGAAGAGCAAATACAGAAGTCTAAACAGCAGCTTTTGATTTTTAGAAGTCTTGGACAGCAGCTCTTCTTGTTGGAAATCCCTGGACAGCAATCCAATAATGTCCAGAAAAGTCTGGACAGGGAACGGTATTGTTCCGGAGGGCTGGACAGCAAAACTCATCGCTGAAAAGTTCAGGACAGAAATCCTAGAGATGGCCAGAAACTTGGACAACAATTGTATGAAGGCTGGGAGCCCTTGGGCAGCAGGTAGTGGCCTTCGGTGGTGCAGGACAGCAGGTTTCACTACTCAAACAGCAAGTTTTGAGGCTTCCGTAGGGTGGGGATGCAAGGACAGTGGCTGGAAATTCAAGCTGCAGTTGGGGGAAGGAGGAGAAACACTATCAAGTGGAGTTTGGAGAGCTGTAATGAAAGAAAAATCCCACGGCAAAGCCTGAGGAATTTCAGCCAGCAAAGGAAATTAGAGAAAGGATTTAAGTCCCCTGATTTTGGCAAGATTTGAACGGTGCAGGCCAGAGAAGAATTTCAGCCAGGTTCTAGGGAAAGGATTTTGAATTCTTTCCAAGGCACATAGGGCTTAGGAAATAAATCATTGCATTTATTATAAAGGGGGGCTGGTGGTTTAATGATGAGGGAGGGGATTGGGGAGATGAATTGGATTACTTAATTAAGGCTTAAGGAATTAGGAAAGTGTTTTAAATAAATCCAATTTGAATTTGAAATTCAAATTGAATTATATTAGGAAACTTTCCTAAAATAGATCTCTTAAATTAGGAAAGAAATTTCAAATTCAAAATGCTTTGAAATTTGAAATTAAACCTTTCTAAACTAAGAGGAAATGATTATGGCAAGAATTCAAGATGTGATTTGGGTTTTGGAGGGAGGAGGGGTTTGATTTCAAATAAGTGGACCCCAATTACTTAAGTGAATTAATCCTTAAATCTGAAATTAAATTTCAGATTTAAAGCTAAGATTAATTCCTTAATTAAAGGGAGGAAATTGAGGGGGCATTTAACTCCTAATTCAAATTTGAATTTTGAATTGGAGAGTTAAAACCTTCCAAATGTGGATCAAACCCAATCAGGAAAAATTTCAAATTTGAAATTTGAAATCCAAAATTTGTCATGGGTTTATGATTTCAATTGAGAACTTTCCAAAAAATAGGTGAGCTAAATTAGGAAAGAAATTTGAATTTCAAATTTTGAAGAATTTGAATTTCAAATTAATTCCTAATATCATGCACTCCTAATTAGGAAATCCAAGGAGAGAGGGAAAAGGATGAGGCCGGCGGCTAGGGAGCCATGACCGGCGGTTTGTGGTGGATCTTCGGGTGAGGTGGCCGGCGGCTTTTGGTGGAAATGGGGACGACGATGGTGAACGGAGGTAGAGGATGACGCAACAAGAAGGCACAAAAGAAAAACAAAGATACAAAAATAAAGATAAAACGAAAGATAGAAGCAAACGATAGAAAATAAAATGATAGAAACTGCGAGCCTTGGACTATTCCGAAGACTGACGGGTGATTCGTTTGCCCTTCTCCAAGGGACTTCAATTCACGAGCTCGGACCCATCCTGCGGCTGGTGACAACTTTGATTCCTTCCCATAGGAATCTCACTCTCGTCCTCTCTCAAGAAGAACACAAGTGTGGAAAACAAAATTTTCATATCAAATTAACCATCCTCTTACAATAGCTTAAGGCCCTTATTTATAGGCCCCAATATGAGAAAATCGAAATTACAAAATTGCCCATTGGGCCACAACACTCAAATAAACCATCCTAGGGGTAAAACAGGAAATACATTAATTTAGAACTATAATTCAGAAAAATAAATCATAATTGAAGGTTTAAATGATAGCCGTCGATCTACGACGCCTCCTGTGATAGATGCGCCAAATCTTCGTGCCGATGTCCGCAGCAATAGGATTTAGAGCATATGAGATAAGTTACATAAGCTTAATCGTGAAAATAGAATCAGTGATGATATCATCAGATGTATCAATCACAATATCCAAAGGTTTTATATAAGAATAGTTAAACATAGAAGTACTGATTTTCATGTTAACGTGGTGGTTAGGGTTTAACACTGCATGCATTCAAAAAGTGATCAAGAAGCATAGATTAATTAAAAACATGAATTGCTATGTGTTTGACAATCATCTTGAAACAAAATATCAAAATCAGGAACATTAGTTCTGTGAGTAATTAACAATTTATTAGCAACTTGATCCTTATACAAATATTTTTGTAAACATGCAGAAGAGGTACATTTTAATTTCAATTTTGTTACATATAACTCTCTAAACTCGTTTTTTCTCATTAGAAATATAATCATTATCTTTAATATTTGCAATGAATTTTGCCACACATACAGGAAGGAGTTTTGAGGAATTCTTATAAAGTGGTGTTAATTCAATATTGTTATACATATGGTTTGGTAGCACAATTATCAGTGCTTTTTCTCAGGTTTTTTGTAGATTTTATTTAAGATTTAAGCTTTTTCAAACTAAGGTATACATTAATCCTAATAACAAATTTGTGAATATCATCTAAAGTTTGAAGATCATTTAGGTCAATTTCTTTCTTAATACACCCAAGTCCATTAATAAGCATTTTCACAACAATTTGCGGTTCTTTGAATATTCCACCAACTTGACAATAATAATACAACAAGAAAGTTTTTCATAATGTTATGTAACAAATCAATTATCATGTCTAAGATTTCTAAGATTTTTAAACGCATAATGCTAGTCTCTTAAATATGAATCAAGCATATATTCTCATATGAGCTAAACATTCATTTCATTCCACGTTAAAAATAAACATTTTGAGAATTTTTGTAACCAAGATCTTTAAATCTTTTGCAAAATAAGATAACCTAAAGCAAACAAACATGATCTTCTGACAGTTTCTTTAATGTTTTTTCTTAAAGCCTAACAAAATAAAACTTTGTAATTCTTATTAAAACATTTGCATGTATGCTATTATAATCAAAATAAGTTTTTAGGTAATACAGCTAATCAATAAATACGTCAAAATTTTTAGAACCACTAAATTTAGGAACATAGCATTCATGAGTGCAATGAGGGATATAATCATCTCTTTTTGTATATTATTGTTATAATGAAAATCTGTAATTCAATTTCTTTTAATGATATGATGTAGCAAATCAAGCTTGATAATGAAGTAGCTTGCAAATAATAATTCAGTGTAATCTTCTTTTATCTAACTCAATCAATCATCAATTAATAGTAAAGAAGCTTAGTACATATATCTAAGCTTAGCATTAGGGTATTAATCAAACTAAGTTCAGTACTACAAAACTTTATGTCATGCACTTGATCATCTGAGGCTAATATGAAGTAGTTCAACAACCAAGAAAAGCTTTAAATACCCAGATGCCATGGAATGAAATCAAACAAGTTGCCTTTAGTATGATTGTTAAGCTAATAATGCAATGGTAATTTTGTACAATTGTGTTTTTACATGTAGTGATGGATATGAAGGAGAGATTTAGGATGCATTCTGATGCAGCTCATAAATGAGCTAAAATTTCAGCTCAATTTTGATTGAGCTAGTAGACTCAAGGGAAGTCAAAAATCTAATTATTTTTGACATGAGTTGACCCCCCCTTGTCTACATAATAGGTGGTTGCAATGATGACAACAATGAGTTATTGAAGAAATCTATAATAAGGGTAAGGCACGAATGGGAGTGTAGTTCTGAAGTCACTGGGAGAGGTAAGATCAATGGATGCCAGGTGATCTACTACAATTCTTGAGGTTGAAAGAGTTACGAAGGTTCAACAAGAAGCATAAGTAGTAATGTAGTATAGAGGATCATGGTTGAAGAGGAGGGAGAGCGAATGCCAATTGCGAGTAGGTGTTAGATAAATCTAGAGTCAATCAGGTGGCAGTTGTGTTGCAAGTTTGCAAAATCATGTTTGTGGAATAACGGTGTTCAAAATTGCAATTGCAGATATTGGCATCATTGTGATCAATTCATGAGCTGGAAAATATAAAGGGAAGTGGGATTTGTGTTGATGGAATGGGCAGAGGTGAATTTTGTGGACTTGATGTATGCTAGACAAGAGAGAGGGATCACAAGCTACTCATATGATAAACGAAATTTCTTGATTTTATGTGCGAGCATATTGGGCTAGGTGAGGGTATTTGCGGAATGTGAGAACATATTTGTAGTATTGTAAGTATTGATGGTTTCATCCAGGTATCTTGTTTATTGTTTTTGCATGAAATAAACTAGGTTTGATTTTGTGGTGTGATTAGATTAGGTTGATTTGACTTTTCTAGGAGAAATTTTAAGCGTGGTCAAGAATAATCTAACTTGTAATTTTAATATTTCAAATTTTTTGTACTTTTAGAGAATTTTTCCTTTTTTTTAATTTTAACCTTTGTGATTTTTTTTGGTATAAGTGTGGGTTTGAGGCTTTGGGTGAGAAATTGAGAAAAGGAGAGGTTATGATCAACCAATGACTTAAGGTAATCGACTATGCAAGGAGAAAATTTAGGGATAATGGGCATATGGTGGAAAATAGTGAATTTGAGGAAATACAAGAAAGTTTGGACCTCACTATGATACCAAAATGATGGAAAGGGGAAGAGGAAGGACACTAAATAATTTGGTTGGTCCTCATATAGAATCGGGATCTAAGAAGCATTTGATTTGGCCTCACAAATATTTGAATATCATTAATCAATCAATCACAAATCATCACTCCCAACTTATAGAAATAGTGTTGCAAGGATAAGATTAAAATTTTAATTTTAATCTAATTTGGTCTAATCCTTTAACAAAACATTTGGACAATTAAACCTGATAAAATTAATCACTTAAAGAATATAATAATCTGACCAGAAAGAGAAATGAGCTTAAGAAAACATGAAAATTTGTCTGGTTCAGCTTTCTATAATTCGATTAGATTCTTTTTTGTTGTCCTATGAAAATTTTATAAGGTTGTTTTTTAGTAGCTTGTCAATTGGTGTCCTGAATTCTCTGTTTTATAAAAAAAGAAAAAATTGTCCAGGGGTTGCAGAAGCTAGCAACCTCGTTGCCCGCAATGTCAATGGGACTCCAAAAATTGGCAGGAGAGGTTCACTGAAGGTTTTTAACATGTAATTCGGATTTCTTTGCTGTATTGATAGCACCCTTTTATCTTGGATTTTCTTCTGAATATTCTTGGCCGTTAAGCTACATTTATGTCCAATTGTTAATTTGTTTCCCTCATAAATGTTTTTTTTAATTTTAATTTGGTAAACGATTGCAATCTTCAATTTGTTATTAAACTCAAAGGATTGCATTTATTATTCTATAATGAGTGTTTTACCTCCTAAATTAGGGTTCAGATTTTATTTCTAAAGCTGTAGACATTGCGGCCAAGGAGTTGCTAGCTGCTGCTACCCCTGGACAAGGTATGTTGCTGAGCCTATCTTACTGTACTTTATATATAAAGTTGGAGCCTCATTTAACGCTCTAATGGTTTCTTTACACAGTTGACCAGGTGGAACTAGATCGTGCTAAACAGGCCACCAAGTCTGCTGTTTTGATGAACCTGGAATCAAGAGTATGAACTTAATTACTTCTGGTATGCTAAAAGTGCTACTTCTGAATCTATTTTACTGACTTTTGGTATATGATTATGCAGATGGTAGCATCAGAGGACATAGGACGGCAGATTTTGACATATGGAGAAAGGTATTTTTGTTAACAATTAACATCTTTTAATGATATTTACGCTCTTGTATTGTGAAGTCATATTTATTTTGATACTGCCTGGATAGAATACCGAAACGCGTAGGTGAACTGAGTAGCACACTGACCATTTCTCCCTGAAAGATGCTTAGACTTACCCTTGCATAAGAAACCCCATATATGCATGGGGGACAACAAAGAATTTATAACTACTTGAGATATTAGGTGTTATATAAATTTTTAAGAAATATTATGTTATTCTCTTATTTAGCATATGAGATTAAGTTGATAAATCGTTAGGTTATGTTGGTAATATGAGAAATTAAAATTATTAATATTTATAATACGTATAAGGGCTGTTGGAATCACCTTCTTTTTGGTTTCATACATTTATTTTGTTTTTTTTATTTTTGCAAACCAAGTTATTTTTTAAACTACTCGAAATAAATTTTAGAGATTTTTTAGGTTTTTAATTTTGTTAAATGAAAATGAACATGAATAACATTTGTCAGTCATTGCCGACCGTCAATTATCGCTACTATTGACCGTCATCATCACTTGCTATCACCACCTTATGTAATATGCAACAAAAATAAAACTTATTTAACAATTTAGGAAACCAAATATGTTTTTATTTCATAATAAAGCATAAACAAATTTAAACAAAATATTAAAAATAAAAAGTGATCCCAATTGCCCCCTTAATAAATAGTTATTTGATTGATTACAAAATTATTATATTTTGAATTATACAATAATTAAAGTTGCACATTCTTTTAATATTAAAAAAACTAAAATTATTTTTTATGTTTGAGAGAGAGAGAGAGAGAGCTCTTATTTGTTTATGTTTTTGGAGAAATTTTTCGTTGTTGAATTCTACCAAGACTAAAATCAACCGCCCTAGTGAAGCTTGTTAGGAAAAAAAAAGGTTTTTAATTGTACAACTGCTCCTAAACACAGCGCCCTGATGTACAAACACTATGATGTACAATATAGTTTTTTCAGTTCTTGGTAAATTGATTTTTTTTTTTTGTGGGACATTTAGGCCATTTAAGGCAAACTCACACACACAAAAAAACTAAAATTATTTTTTATGTTTGAGAGAGAGAGAGAGAGAGCTCTTATTTGTTTATGTTTTTGGAGAAATTTTTCGTTGTTGAATTCTACCAAGACTTAAATCAACCGCCCTAGTGAAGCTTGTTAGGAAAAAAAAAGGTTGTTAATTGTAGTTTTTTCTGTTCTTGGTAAATTGATGCAGTTATCATATATTCAAACTCTGTACGAACAAATAAGGGATAGTGGGCCTTCTCCTGACATATTTACATACAATATTCTTTTTTCAAGTTTTGGCAAAGTTGGCCTGGCCGAGAAGGCATTGGAACTTTTTGAGGAAATGGAATCTAATTTTGCAAACGTGATTTCATCAGTTATAATTCTTAATCAAGCATATTAGGTTCTTCGAGGAAACGCAAAGGAGGGCTTGAGTCCTCATGTTGTCTCACGTACAGCACCTTGATTGAATGTTTTAGTAAAATAAATAAAGTTGTGATGGCTTTTAGGTTATTTTTGATGAAATGGTAGCTGAAGGGTGCCACCCAAAGATTAGGACCTGCAACATCTTGCTTGATCTTTTAGAGAGAAATGAGAAGGTGGCAGAAGCTTTTTGAATTTTATGCCATTCTGAAATAACAGGGGCCAACTCCTGTTTCAATAAACATACACAATACTAGAGCTATTAAAATGCTCTTCACATAGAGCGGTTGGGATACGCAAACAAACTCAGTGTTACTGGTGGAGTTGTTAGTCCTCTAAGGTTATTTGTCCAATATAACACAGCACTCAATAAGTCTACACTCAGAGAAATTATTCCGTGCAGAGTGTGCAGAGTTTAGACGGGAAGTTTTCGTCCCGATTGTGAGTGTACATATTATGTATAATTTTTGTACACAGTTTGGTTCAAATTGTGTACATACTATTTGTACACAGTGTGCACACTCACAGTTTGGATGGGAGAACTTCCCGCACGGAATAATTTCTCCTACTCTCACATGCCAGACTCTTTTGATATATTTGCCTTTCTGAGTAAAATCTGACGGAAAATAATGATTTTTAATTTGTTGTTTTATGTGCACAATTGCTAATAACTGAAATTGTGGGTCTATCTAAAAATCAAGGCAACCGTTTTCTTAATGCCTATAGATTTAAGATGTTCATGTGGTGATTTAAATGCATATAATGGAAATCCTACTTTTAACGGCCACATCAATCAGCGCCCCAGGCCTTGTGGGTTACTTTGTAGAGTTTTACTAGTGAGACCAGAACGGTCAAACTTTCTTTTACAAGTAGTTTTAATAATAGTTATGGAATATTTGTTACTAAAACTGTTAAACCACGCAGGAAACCTATTGATCATTTCCTTAAGGCAGTTGATGAGGTCACTCTAGATGACATTGCTTCCCTTACTGAAAAGATAATTTCATCACCTCTGACATTGGCTTCTTTTGGAGACGGTATTGCACCTATCTCAAAGCAAATCTAAGGATTATTTTGAGATTCATCATGATTAAAATTTTGAACTATTTTTTTCCCAACCTTATATTCAACTATCTTCTTTCATTTGCAGTTGTCCATGTGCCTGGTTATGAATCAGTAAACCTTAAGTTTCACTCCAAATGAAAATCTCATACACAAATGGATGCTGTCTTCCACAAAATCAGTTTTGCATTGTAGTTCTCCTGTTATGGCACATTTTTTAAAGAAAGTATCTTGGATGAATAATTATGCGAACCCTTCCAGTCAAGTCTTCTTAATAATCCCCCTTTATCAGTTTAAATTTGAATGTATGAATCATCTGGGCATGTTAATCTCCCAGATATTGAAGAGGACTTTATTTTGCTTGTGTAGCAATCAGCTATGTTTTTGCTGTTCATGTATTATTGCTCCATTGCTTATCCACTTGTGATCTGCCTAGTGGATTGAGACCTTTAAAGGAGATATTTCAGATTCCTGCTTTGGTTCTGATGTATCACCAGGTTTAATAATTCAGCATGTAAGCTTTTGAAGACTATGAACATTCATTATATAAAGGAAAGATACTTCTTTTGAGTTTGATCATGCTAGTCAATTGTTTAGCATTTCTCGAAGTTTGCATTCAGATAGTCCAAAGTCTCGATAGTTCGTTTAGATAAGACATATAGGCTCACTATCACATGGTAGGGATTGCAATTTTCCATGAATATATATTTTTTTAAAGGATTGGTGAATTCAATAATATTTCTTTGGCAGAGCAAGGTGGTTCATGTTTTTGGCTATGTTATATGAAATAAATTATATTATTTTATGTAAAAATATGAACTTTTTAATTAGCATGTTAACTATGCTATAAAAAATGGCATAAATGGGAACTTTTTGTCCTTTTTTCTTGTGAACTTATAAACAGGATAGTTCATACCATTATTTTCTCCTGATTGATAACATGAGTTGGATCTAGATTTGCAGTAGGTTTATTTTCTTCGCCTTTTCTGTGCTCTCCTCTTCATAAAGCTTTTAGCTCTTGAGTTACTAGTAAAAAAAAAAATTAAGGAGTTATTGTATTAATATTTTTTAGCTACCAAGCCAAACTAGTAAGATTGGAATTTGTTTATCATGGACAATACAATTGAGTTATAAGAAATAATTTTTATATACAATACTGTTTCAAATTTCCTTATCATTTTATGCTCTAAAGACTGAACAATTATTACGTCCTCTAACCGGACGGATAGGAACGTCTGATTGGAGGCCAAATCGCATCAAAAAATGAGAAATACCGAGTAAATGTCGAGCAATACCAAACAATAACGAGGAATACCATCACGTGAAGACCCAATACCGAGCAATATCGAGCAATACCGAGTTATACAAAAGTTGTACCGAATTTTTCCTAGAAAAGAACTCAGTACAACTCGGTATTGCTCGGTATTGATCTTCACAGAGCGGTATTCCTCGTTATTATCAAATAATACATAGTAATACCAAACAAATACCGAGTTTTTTGGCAAAATTTTGCCTTTGACCGAACGTTCCTCTACGTCCTTACACCGGACCTAATAAAAATTCCTAAAGACCAGCCTAAAAAAGGAAACCCTTTTTTTTATCAATAGAAGCCCAATAAGATGGATTTTGAGGAGAGTAATGATTAGCAACTCACCTATACATTAATGAATTTACAAGAAAATTATGATTATTACTCAAGATAGTACCCAAGCCAAGTGATAAGAAACTTTGATGATACTAATAAAATGTACTTCACAAGTAAATTCTTTCATATTAATTGGATTAGAGAGAATTAAAAGAGATCAATTTTGATCGTATATATTAGTAATTAAATTTTTTTGGGGATTTTTTTTTTGATCTTATATATTAGTAATTAAATATATTTTCAACTAAAATCAAAGTTAAAAGATGAGAATTAATAATTTGATACTACCACGTCAACATATACTTTAAATATTTGATGCGAGATGAAACACAAAGTTTCATCTTTTTAATCATTATTCTAATCATATAAAATATTTTTACATTGATTATTACTTTCCTTCCATAAAATTTTTTTATCAATATCATCAAACAAAGGCTTTATTTGGGATTGTTTTTCACTACTCTTTTTTCGTTACTTAAAAAAAAAAAAGTGCAGGAAAGCTGTTTCAAAAAGCTATCTCTAAGACTTCGTTTGGAACGGCTTTCTTACTGCTTTTTAAAACATATTTCTAGTATAAAAGCCTGTTCTAGAAAACAGTTAAAAAGCCGTCCCATACAAAGCCTAAGGCCTCGTTTGAGATTTGCGCTAAAAAATAATTTTAAAAAGCAAAAAAATATATTATGAGTACTAAGACTTCGTTTGGGACCACTTTCTTACTGATGCTTAAAATGATTTTATAGTACAAAAATTTGCTTTAAGAAGCAGTAAAAAATCGTCCCAAACAAAACCTAAATGATTAATGCAACACAATTTTATAGAATGAAAAAGCTGAAAACTGCTATCAAAGCTAAAGAATTGTTTTGGGATGTTGGATTAGTGACATCTGAGTTATATATTTAGTTCCAAATCTTAGCAAGATTGCTCAAATTCATGCACCAAAAGAAGTCAATCTGTCTGTGTGCAATTCAAATTTAATCCATGAGGATTTCAGGACTGACATAAATCCTATGGTATGAGTGCAGATTATTTCTCCTTTTTTTTATATATTTATATCAGCATAGCTTCAAAACTAATCATATTTTGTGAGCGGGGTTAAAGCATGCATATCTGATGTGAATTTTTCTGTTTTGGTGGGTGGGGCTCTTGAAGGTTTTTTTTCCATCTTCTGTTGGTCTTAGATAAGGTTGTCCGCTAAGCCCTTATTTCTTTTGTTTGGTTATGAATGCCTTCTCTGCCGTTCTTGATAATGGAGATTTCAAAGGAATTAATATGGAAGGTTTTTTGTTATCTCATCTCTTGTATGCGGATGATGTGTTAAATTTTGGTGAAGTCACTGTGGAGAACTATAAAAGCCTTAAAAACATTCTTACTACATTCTCCAATGCTACGGGTCTTCATGTGAATCTTGAAAAAAGCTCTATTATATTTCCCAAAAATGTGCATAACCAAGGTGAGCTTTGTCAAGTGCTATCTATTCATAACATCCCAAACAAGTTCACCTATCTTGGGATTCCACTGTCTTTCTATCGTCTTAAAGTGGCTGACTATCTTCTATTAATGGATAGTATATCTAGAAAGCTGTATGGGTGGAAGGGTTGTCTCTTATCTTTTGCTGGGCGTTTGCAAGAAAGTTTTTCTAAATTTATTTTCTTTGGAGACTCATCTGCTAGCAAGCAATTACACATGGTCTCTTGGGATAAGGTCTGTAAAAAAGCAATTGGGGGGTTGGGTCTGCCATCCTTGCTTGCTTTTAACTGCTCTATTATCCTCAGAATGTACAACAGCTATTACCCTTTATCTGCTTGGCTCTCTAGCAGATACATCTCACCTTGGCGCCCGATCCCCTCCTATGCATCCTGTTTATGGAAGGCTGTATGTTTTACTGCTGGGGTTGTTAAATAAAAATTTTCTTTTAGAATTACAAATAAGGCGCCCATTTCCATGTGTTGGGATAACTGGTGCTTAAATGGTAGACTGGAGGATCTATCAGTTGAGCTTTTTCAGTTAAATTCTATTAGCTCTAACTGTTTTGTTAGAGGTTTTATTATTGGAAATGAGTGGGTTTTACGTGACTGCATCCACTCTCTGTTAAAAATGACATTTAAAAAAATAGCATTGTGGAGGAGGATTCTAACTGTCTTTTGTGGGGGAACCAAACGAAGAGTAGGCATTCTAATTTCATACTTGAGTTTTATTCCAATCAGTCTACCTGTGCTTGGTATAATTTAGTTTGGCGGGCTAAACATGCTATGAGGTTCTCGTGCTTTACTTAGCTTGCTATTGTCAGATGTTTAAAAACTGCAGAGGAATTACATAAATGGAACATTTATGTTCCTTTAGCTTGCAGCTTATGCCACAATCACTTTGAAAGTGCTGCACATTTATTTTTTGAATGTTCATACTCTTTTAATATTATCACGGATTTAATTCTTGGCTCTAATAGCTTACTGCTTAAACCTACTATTCTTCAACTTCTGGAATGGATTGATGGTGAACAAAGTATGCAGGTTTGGGAGAAAAACTTATTCTCCCTCATCGCCTGCTGCTGCGTCTATTATATTTGAAAAGAAAAAAACCTCAGGAGATTTGGAAACAAATTTAGCAGCAGCAATACTATCTCTCTATGTATTAAAAAAGCAGTCCATCACAGAGTTATTAAGTGGAAGGATTCCACTAAATACCTGGATAAGCTATATCCGTGCTCTGGCCTTAACTTGATCTTGGGTTTTTTCTTGATCTGGTTTGGCCGTGAATCCCCTATTTCTCAGGTTGTGTTTTCTGTAGCAATATGATATTCTACCTGGGTTGCTTACTGGGACTGTTTAGCTGTTATGCTGTTGCAGGAGATTGCTAGGAAGGTTTTGCATAACCTGTGACAATGATGAGGCTCCATATTCCGCTCCCCTTTGGATGGTCTTCGAGCAACCAGGGGTTTGTGATTCTATGTGATGAGATGATTAATTACCCGAGTCCAGGCTTTTTTGGCATTGGAGCTTTTATGTGCTTTGATCAATTTTGTCTGTATTTTGGTTGTGTTTTCTTTTTGGTGCTTTGTAGGAGCTAGCCTCTTTTTTGATTGAGGTTTTTTGGGTCTTACTTGTAATTTTTCATCTTTAATATACGGGTAAAGCCCAAATTTTCAAAAAAAAAAAAAAAAGGTGATCTGAACACCTCAGTGAATGTTAACAGCCGAAAACTATGATTTATGTACTTAGATCATCTCAAACCGAACTGCATACCACCGTATGCCATCTGCCATACGCTGCATTCGAACTCCAAATCTCATAACAAAATTCAGCAGGTAAACAGTTCGACGCCAATATATGCGACGCCAAACTTGACGCGGAATGTTCACCTATGTCAAAAAACCCTCGCTCGCGAATTTGCCGAAGAAGAGCGGGAAAGAGGAGAAAAGTGCACGAAAGAGGAGAGAGATAATTACCTTCGCATGAAGTGCACAAAAGATGAGAGAAATGAAGTTCGATTGGAAATGAATTACGCCATTTTGAAGTTTTATTGTATTTTATAGTGTAAAATGAGTTTTTTGGTTGGAGATGCCCTTATGTGCTTCATTTCACGATCAAGCTACACATATAGCATCTTGTGGGTTAATGTTAGAAGACAAGTAGATGATAGAATGGGATGATATCTTGAGGGTTGGTCCATCTTTGACCACTGGCTTGCTTTTTGGGAAGAACCTCGAATTCCTTAGAATCAGTATGTCACAACCATGTTCCTAACAACAATATAAGTTTTTAATTCCAGAGTAATGTTATAATTCCCACTCAATGTCCAGTGGAAGCCTCCAGATCATTAGATGGATGGTAACATTTACATGCAACATTTCATCCATTCAGTGATGATTTTTTTGGGTTTTGAGTACTTTAGTATTTCTTCTAATTCTAATAGACCATTTGATGATGGTCGTTCAATCCAAATTTATGTTTAATGCCAACGACACGATTAATTAAATAGTTCATATTTTTTTAATGTAGTAATTGTATTTAGGTAAAACTTGGATTTGTTCTATTAGAGTTATATATTGTTTTTTTTTTAACAAGGCTTTTTTCTTCAAATTATGTTGTTGTTTAATTTATGTGTAACCCTAAGACCCTGATAAGGACATCAGGACATGGAAGATTTATTAGAGACATAGCCGTTGATCTACGACCACGATTTCACCACTCTATTTTTTATTTTCGTATTTCTTATTGATGTATTAGTTTTTATTTATGAAGTTTATTATGTTTTTCCAGTTTTGCTCTTAAGGGCTTAGGTATGTGTAAGCCCTAGGGCATTGTAGTACTTTTTATTTTCTCTTTGTATGGGCTATTTAAAGCCTCCCTCTTCTTCTTCGAGGGTTAATGAAGGAATTATAAGAAAACTCCTGCACATATATTCTTTGAGTTGTGATAGTTCTTGGAGAGAGCTTTGGAGAAATTCCTAGGGAGGGAAAACGGATCACCCACCAACCTTGGAGACAGCCGTATTCGTGGTTTGTTTTATCGTTCTTTTTCTTTCAATCTCCTTTCCTATCAGCAGTCGAATTACCTAGCCACCCCCACCTCGCCGCCGGCAAACTTTCCTCACCACCAAGCCATTCAACCCAACCCTTTGCCCCTCTTACCGCCGACCCCACCACCCTCTTCACTGTCCCCCACCTTCCTCCCCATTGACAACTCAACCACCACCACCCCAAGCCGCCGTTTCCTTCCGCACTCATCCAAGCAGCCGGCCATCCCCCCTTGTCCTTTCCTAAAATAGATTAGTTCGATTTGGAAATTATTTGAATTCAAATTCAAGAGAATTTGAATGTAAAATCTTTTTAAATTAAAGTGGTCTAAGTTTGGAAAGTCCATTAATTATTAATCAATCTCAAATTTGAGATTGATTATTTAATTAATTCAAATCCCCACACTTTTCTAATTAAAGATGCCTAAATTTGGAAAGCCACTAATTAGTAATCAATCAAAATTTGAGATTGATTATTTAATTAGTTAATTCCCCAACATACATTGCATCTAGACACCTTTGAGATTGATTATTTAATTAATTCAAATCCCCACACTTTTCTAATTAAAGATGTCTAAATTTGGAAAGCCACTAATTAGTAATCAAGCAAAATTTGAGTTTGATTATTTAATTAGTTAATTCCCCAACATACATTGCATCTAGACACCCTCTAGGAGCAACCGTTGCTGCCCGGAACTGTCCGGAATCGCTGTCCCAGGTTGGCTACTTGCTGTCCCAAGGTTCTAGCGTGGATTTGTTACTGTCTGAGCCGTCAAGATAACACCAACAGCTGTCCAAGCTTACGAGAAGGTTGAATCTTAGCAAAGGGTAAACTCTTTCCTTCTTTCTTACCTTCTTCGTTCATCATTGCTTGTGGTTTTATTTGATTCATACAAAATCTTGCCAAGCTCCGCTAAAAGCTTAGCGTTGAGTAGGAAGTTTGTGAGAGATCTTTCATAGCGCTATTCTGATTGTTAGATTAAGAATTTCTTGTTGAAATCTATCTCGTATGCAACGTCAAGAGTAATTGATTATTATGTGGTTTTTATTTTTTCGCGAATAACTTAGACTAAGCTTGTGTTTATCGCTCTTTGTGTTTTATTTCATTGTTTGAATCACCATAAATATTTAATTAATTTGCTCTTACTCAATAAGCATGCAAAAATCCTTACCTAAATCAAATTTTCATATATGTCCTGCATCATCGGGTATCAGAGCATGGTTTGCTCTAGTTGCATGTACTAGGATCCATCTAGAGTTTTAATTTCCACTGTTAAGCTTAGCAATTTGTTTTAACATTGCATTTTTGTCATTTAGTACATTGTATGTTTGTTGTCCATCATGTTTTGCATCATTTAGCAAGCCTTTAGGAACATTCCATATAAGTTTAAGTGTTGTCATTTACATCCCTTCATCCTTGAGTATCTTGTAGAGTCTTCTAATGGACCCGGAACAACTCGGCAGGACATTAGACTTGTTGGCAGGTCAAATGAATAACATTAGCTAACAACTCAAGGATAACCAAGCTGACTTAGCTAACCTCCGTCGTTAGACGACTAACGCTTCGATACCCTAGATCGAAGTAGGAACCATCCTCCCCTTTACACACCTTCTAGACCTCCATCCATGTACAAGAACTACACCTATCTATATGAGGGACTTCCTCGTGCCCCTCATCAAGCTCCCCACTATGGACACAACTCTCACAATGACCCTGACATATCACTAATGAAGAACATTAAAGTCGATGCTCCTACCTTTGATGGCAACCTCGATCCTCAGCTCTTCCTGGATTGGGTCAAAGGTATGGATAGTTTCTTTAAATGGTATACCATCTTTGAGGCTAGGAAGGTTAGTTTTGCTGAGATGAAGCTCACGGGTAGGGCAAGTCAGTTTTGGTCCAATTTAGAAAGCCTGAGAGAAGCCCGAAATGAGTATCCCGTCACCGATTGGTCATCCATGAAACGTGAGCTTAAGCAGAAGTACTTGCCTCCCTCGTACTTCCCCAGATTGTTGGATAGGTAAAATAGGTTGACTCAGGGCAACAAATTCGTTAAGGAGTACATTGCATCTTTTGATGACTACCTAATTCCTTGCAAAGGGGAGACTTCCACTACCCCCGCGCAAATCCTGTCCATGTTTCGTACCGGGTTGCGAGATGATCTTCGCAACAAGCTGTTCGCCCGGAACATCACTACCCTTGAAAATGCTTGCAGTTTAGTGTTAGACCAAGAGGAAACCCGTCCCCTACTCCCTAGTCGACACCACGACTCTAGGCTTTCCTACAGGCATTCTGGTAGTTCCACCCCATACACTCCCACTGCCCAGCCGATCCCAGGAAGCACTACCCGACCTCGTATGGTCCCCCCACCCCCCATCCTGATGTTAGAAGTAAACCTCCCACTATGGATACCCCTCGGTCCAACCCGGGACCAAGTGCTTTAGATGTCATAGGTATGGGCATATCGCCTCTTAGTGCTCTAGTCCCTACAAAGTCACGATTATCAAAGAGATCACTGAGGCGGAATTCGAGCCCGAAATAGATCAGATTCACCAAGTGGACAACGATAGTGAATTCTTTGCAGAGGATGACGACACTGCTGTCATCCAGTACATTCATAAAATTGACACTTCTCCCACCTGCATGGTGAGATGTGCACTGTCACATCCCGTTACCACCGACGACTAGCGTAGGACTACGATTTTTCACTCCGCCAAAATCAAGGATAAGAATTGTAAAGTCGTCGTGGATAGTGGCAGCTACATCAATGCTGCTCCTCCAGCATGGTGTCTAAGCTTGGCATGTCTATCGTTCATCACCCCAACCCCTATAAGGTAGCTTGGGTTAACACCACTGCCTTGGAGGTAAAGGAGCGAAACTTCATACCTATCTCCTTCGTTGACTATGAGGAGAATGTTTGGTGTGATGTGTTAATTATAAATGTTGGACAAATCCTTCTAGGCCGTCCCTGGCTATTTGACAATGATGTTCATATTTATAAGCGTGAGGGCAAAAAGATCAAGCTTTTGCCATCACAGCCTCGGGTTACTGATGATCCTGAATCCAACCCTAACAAATCCAAGAAGAGATTGAACTTGATAGCTGCCATAGCCCAAAGCGCACCCTTTCACGCCTTAGTCAGTCGTGAGACTTCCATTGAGTTTGACGAACCGGTCCCTCAGTAGATTCGGCCCATACTTAGTAAACTTGGTGATGTCTTCCCTGATGATCTTCCCAGTCAATTTCCTCCGATTAGAGGCATTCCGTATGTTTTAGATCTAGCCCCTGGAGCCTCCCTATCCGAACTCCCCACAGTAGAGCTCATCTACCATGATTCAATGACCCATACCACTGGTTTAAGTCCCGCCGAAACTGTTTATGGGTTCAAACCTAGGCTGTCGATAGATCTCAATACCCATGTGTTCTAGGTATAAGATTTCTGAGTCGACATCTACATTTGTATTGCATTTGCATGATTTATATAAGGAAATTGCACGCAAAATTGAGCAGAGCAACATTAATTATAAGCTTCTTGTTGATTTTAAACAAAGATTTAAAAATTTTGAGGTTGGTAACTCGGTGATGGTGCGGATTCGTCCAGAACGGTTCCCACAATGAATTGTTAAGAAGTTACATGCCAAAAGTGCGGGGCCATTCAAAATAGTCAAGAAAATCAACAACAATGCTTACGGGATGGATCTGTCTGCAGAATTCGACATTAATCCCTCCTTTAACATAGAAGATATGGTTGCTTATAAGGATCTATAGTTTAACCCATCAAACAATTTAAGCATTGTGTGACTCCACCTTGTGAGAACCCAAGCTTACCTCCACTCCTAAATGTTTATAAAATACCTATAGCGTAGAAGGTTAGCATGATTTTAAGTGATGATATTACTTCCACAAAAGAGGGCGATCGAAGAAAGTAATTTGAATAGGTGGAGAGGCAAGCCCGAGCCTGAGGACACTGGGTCAGATCGACCCAGACGCACTACAGTTCTACGAGAGCACCCGGGATGCGTACTCGATAGAGTTAAGCTTTTTTCCACCCCGGGAGAGTGATGAGGACATCAGGACATGAAAGATTTATTAGAGGCATGGCCGTCGATCTACGACCACGATTTCACTGCTCTACTTTTGATTTTCGTATTTATTATTGATGTATTAGTTTTTATTTATGAAGCTTTATTATGCTTTTCCAGTTTTGCCCTTACTTAAGGGCTTAGGTATGTGTAAGCCCTAGGGGCATTGTAATACTTTTTATTTTCTCAATGTATGAGCTATTTAAAGCCTCCCTCTTCTTCTTTGAGGGTTAATGAATGAATTATAAGAAAATTCTTGCATGTGTTCTTTGAGTTGTGAGAGTTCTTGGAGAGAGCTTTGGAGAAATTCCTAGGGAGGGAAAATGAATCACCCACCAACCTTGGAGACGGCCGAGTTTGTGGTTTGTTTTATCGTTCGTTTTCCTTCAATCTCCTTTCCTCCTAGCCGCCAGATTCCCTAGCCACCCCCCACCTCACCGCCGACCAACTTTCCCCACCACCAAGCCATTCAACCCAACCCTTTGCCCCTCTTACCGATGGCCCCACCACCACCACCCCAAGCCGTCGTTTCCTTCCCCACTCATCCAAGCTGCTGGCCACCCCCCTCGCCCTTTCCTAAAATAGATTAGTTTGATTTGGGAATTATTTGAATTCAAATTCAAGATAATTTGAAAGTAAAATCTTTCCAAATTAAAGTGGTCCAAGTTTGGAAAGTCCATTAATTATTAATCAATCCCAAATTTGAGATTGATTATTTAATTTATTCAAATCCCCACACTTTTCTAATTAAAGATGCCTAAATTTAGAAAGCCACTAATAAGTAATAAATCAAAATCTGAGATTGATAATTTAATTAGTTAATCCCCCCACATACATTGCATCTAGACACCCCATCCCCCCTTTCTCTTAGCCGAATTTTTCAAAGCCCCACCCCAATATTTCTTTCCCAAAATCAAGCCTTCAATTTGGAATTATTTCCAAAACCAGCCCTAGCCTACCCGCCTCCTTCCCTTATCCCCCACTTAATTTACTTCCTAATCAAGGAATTTCTATTTGGGAATTAATCTGAGCTTTTCCCTCCAAGATCTTCTTCCAAACTTTAAGCCTAATTCACCCAAAACCTAAACCCAATCTTCCCCAAGCCTTCCCCCTTGGCCGGCCACCTTCCCTTACCTTCTCCCACTTGGATTCTTGGGAGAAAGCTGTCCCAATCTTCATGTGTTGCTGTTTACCCATCTCTACTTGCTGTCCAGAAATTTCTGGATTCTAATAGTGGCTGTCCACCCTTCCAAAACCTAGATAGCTGCTGTTCAAGACCACCTATCTGCTGTTCAGAGACTCCAACAGCAGTTCGCTGCTTTCCAGCTCTAGGAGTGATCGTTGCTGCCCAGAACTGTCCGGAACCACTGTCCCAGGTTGGCTACTTGCTGTTCCAAGGTTTGAGCGTGGATTTGTTACTGTCCGAGCCGTCAAGATGATACCAACTGCTGTCCAAGCTTGCGAGAAGGTTGAATCTTAGCAAAGGGTGAACTCTTTCCTTCTTTCTTACCTTCTTCGTTGATCCTTGCTTGTGGTTTTATTTGATTCATGCAAAATCTTGCCGAGCTCCGCTAAAAGCTTAGTGTTTAGTAGGAAGTGTTTGAGAGATCTTTCATAGCACTATTCTTATTGTTAGATTAGGGATTTCATGTTGAAACCTATCTCGTATGCAACGTCAAGAGTAATTGATTATTATGTGATTTTACGTTTTTGCGAGTAAGTTGGCCCAAACTTGTGTTTACTGTTCTTTGTGTTTTATTTCATTGTTTGAATCACCATAAAGATTTAATTAATTTGTTCTTACTCAATAAGTGTGCAAAAATTCTTACCTAAATCAAATTTTCATATATGTCCTGCATCAAACCCTCTCATTAAAAATAATGACCTCAAGGACTAAGTTAAGACAATGATAGAATATTGAATAATGTTTGAGGTTATTTCTATTAAAGCAACCAATGCTTCTCTCGCTCTATAGTCAATTTATATATCCCCCATGTTTATATTTTCTCTCACTCTTTTCTTCTATCAATTAAGTGGCATCAAAGATAATAATTGTCACTTGATCAAGAGCAACAACAACATCAAGCCTTTTATCCCACGACGTGGGGGTCAGCTACATAAATCCTTTTTCTCCAGTCCTGGAAAGAGTCAACTTCTCATTTAAAATTAACAAAAAAAATATCATTTCTAATATTTTCTAACCAAGTCTTTTTAGGCCTACCTGTACCTTTTTTAACATAAGCCAAATCTAATACCTCTACTTTCCTAACTGGGTCATCAAAAGGCCGCCGCTTTATGTGACCAAATCATTTAAGACGACTCTCCCTAATTTATCTTCTCACTCGATCAAGAGCATTGCACCTAAATGCCACCTCCAAAACTTTGAAAAATAAAAAAGGCATTGCATCTACAGTCCTAAACCCCCATCCCCGTCCAGCCTGCTTTACACTAATCTCTGCCCCAATCACAAGAGTCCTTCCCAATTTTATAGACATGACTCCGCATCCTTCATCCTTCACCCACTACTTACCAAAAAGTACTTTCCTTTCAAAGTCCATTGCATCTCATATGCATGCAACCCAGTCACGCAATCGTTGCATCCCTGCCTATATGCTCAAACTACCCCCTGTTGCTGAACTTCAATATCAATTTGTTGTTCATTTCTCCTCTCTTGACTACTGAAAATAGCTTCAACTCCCTCTTTGCGGTGGAAATCCAAAGAGGGACAACAAACCCTGCAGCCACGACAGATCCGCCAACCCATCATCACCTTCTGGAGGACGATAATTATTGACAATAATTTTCAATGACTGCAAAACTTTATTCATCAAGAGGCTGACTACATGGTACTTAATTGTTCCCTTTATTGGTACAAGTGAACTCGTGTTCATTGTCCATGTACAAATCTATTAATTATTACAAGGCCATTACCTAGGAAGCTCCACTAAAAGTAAGAATGGATGTCGATCTATTGCTTTACCAACTATTTAGCCTCTAGCGAGAGTTTCATCAAATATAAACATTTCCATAGCCTTAGGTGGTTTGATTACTAAGATATATCCATCACACTTCATAATTCTCAAAATTAATTATTTATCATAGATCACTTTAAGGCTCTGCTCTATAAATTCTAAACATCTCAAGCACAAGGGACACTCAATGTTGAGGTTTTCCACAAAGAAAAACATTGCTACAATAGTAGCTTTCAAATACAAAGAATAAACAAAAAAAAATAAATAAATACAATGCTAAGCATGTGCAACGCAGAAAAATAATAAATAGAGAAAGTTTTGCAGCGAAATCATGAATACAGCATTTTAAGAGCATCACTTAGGGAAAATGAGCAAGTCTGCAGCGTACAATGCAAATTAACTCCTCACCTATGAGCTTCTCTTACAACTGCAACTTCAACTCTTTGCGATTTTGAAAGAAGATGCTCATCTTCATCAGCATCATCACTGTTCAGTAGCTCGCGTGAGCTATTGAATGCAATGGACTCTGAACTGTCTTTTAGATTCAAACAAAGTTAAAAAAAACATGTTATTACAAGAACATAAGAATTTTTAAGGGAGTTAAGAAAATACCTGAAGAAGGCATCCGGGTTATCACATTTTTATACGAAAATTTAAGCGTGGCAAGTTCTCCAAGGCCTTATCAGATCCCCTCAGCTCACATATCTAAGCTTCTCCACAGCCTGAACTCTCCCAGCTCGGCATCTCCCAATCCAAGACTTGCTATGATGTGGGTTCTGATTAATTTTTTCTTATGAAGAAAATTTGCTACACGGGTTAGTCATGTGCCAATCTTATATTTAAAGCTTTTTTTTTTAATAAGGGCGTTTTAAAAATTTTATTATATTTTCTTATGGCATAAATTTTTTGATTATATATATAAAAAGAGGGACGTCATATTATATTTGTATCAAATGAATTAGGATTATAATTTTCCATATAATTAGGCGAAGCTACATAAAAATGTGTTTTTATGTGTTAATCTTCTTTTTTTGGTTTTCTATTACTTTTCGCTCAGTTTTTGCTCTCTATGTTTGAGTTAGGTTCACCTATTTCCCAACCCTATCTAACCTTAGAGACCAAAGATTAAACCAAGTAAAAACCCTCATGCACAGACGGCTGGGAAGCTTGCCACGCCATCAGAGAAGTGCTTAGAGCATGTGACTTAAATGTTTTAAAAAAATAAATAGTACCCGAATTCCTTCAAAACAATGTCATCATTTTGTAAAAATAAATCTAAATGTTAATGATATACAGACATGTAAGAAAAATACCGTTAGTATCAGTAACATAATAAATATGGAAAAAGAAGGAGAACAAGAGGATGTCAAACTAACCTGAAAAGACGTGGTATTCAGGTATCTGTTTTACTGTTGGCAAACGGAGACTTTCTGGCAGAAGACAATTACACATAAAACCTGTAATCCAGATCAAAATTTCAACAGTAAACACATGTGGTGGTGACTACGCTGCATCATTTGGGGTGAAAAATATATTGAAAGCTTGAACAAGTTCAATCACAGTTCAATTTTGGTAAACTGATCATAAATTTTTCTTGTGCTGTTTACCCAGAGTTGTGAAATCATTTACATTCTCCTTAACCATCTTTTCTATATTTTTGCTTTTCTTGCTCAGTGTCAAATGTCTGAAGTTCATGTAATGACATTAGAATTAACAAGCTAACTTGATAAACTGTGTTATTCTGTATCAACATATCTTCTTATTAATTAACGTTTTTCATTTGGATAAAAGGCTGCCAAAATTTGAGGCAAAGAAACCATTACCCACCTTAGTATAAATGTTGAGAAGAAATAGTTGAAAAATATAAAAGAAAAATACTCCCGTTTTTTATATTCACAAAATAGATGAAGATACACAATTTATAAGAGATACAAACCACTTAAGATAGAATGAATTCGAAGGCTATAGCCGGCCAAAAGTTGAAAAATAAATAAGAAAAAAATTCTGCCTATTTAATTGACAATAAAGCATATAATAAATTCATTCTTCATTTGAGACTAGAGAGTCGCACATGGAAAGCTGGAATGAGGCAGATTGCCGAGCTGGACAGAGAATTGGATGGTAGAGCTGACACATGGTTGCAGTTGTTGTGCTGGCAGCTGTAGGGATTATTTTGGGCATGTAATAGCAAGTTTGTGGGATGCAAACTGCAGAACTGCAGGTTGGTGTGGGCTCCAAAAATTCGGCCTCGGCCTCCCCGCCGCGCGATTTCTTCTTTTTATTGTTCGGCGAGGGAGTTTTAACTGAATAAGTTCCGAGGTAAATTTTGGAAGGCAGATGAGTTTGTAGATAAGACACTACCTAGAGATTTCGTCCTCATTTTGCGAGGACTTTATGATCTGAGTTCTGGTTTCCTATAGGCGCAAGCCCCTATAGTTAATTACCCCTCCCGATCACGAGAGAGAACTTTCGATTAAGGCTAGTCATCGATCAGATACGTAGAGATACGTGGTATCTGGCATATAGTAGCAGCAATGTATGTGGATTTTGAAATATTTGGAA
>NW_021318728.1:168867-219114 GCF_001605985.2 Dendrobium catenatum
CGATACCGCGGCCGTACAAAATTTCATCCCACCACGCTACAAGAGCGTGTTATGGGGCCTTCAGCAGTACCCGTCGGCAGCAAGCAGAACAGCAGTGACTCCCCACCACGCCTACAAAGAGCGTATAGGGCTCTCCCTCCTGCGTCGTATGCTTCGCACCGCGGCTCCCTCTACCGTGCTACAAGAGCGCGTATATGGGTTCTCCGATCCGCTGCAACGTCGAGAAACGGGGTTTAAGTTAGAATTTTATACCTTTGAGTCGTCGGCGGACTGGCGACGATGGCTCATGTATCGAATAAGGAAGGAGGCATTTTTTATATTAATATTTAATTTAATTTAATTAATTATAATTATTCATAATTAATTATATTTACTTATTATAATTAATTAAAAATAATAATTACATTTAGTAAAATTAATTAAAAATAATTAATTATAATTAAATTAAATTAATTATAATTAATTCATATTAATTAACTTTAATAAATAATAATTAATTAATAATAATTAAGAATTATTAATTAAATTTAATTTCAATTAAATTTAATTATAATTAATTTTTTTTAAAAAATTAATTATAATCATTTAATTAAATTTAAACATAATTAATAATAATAAATATAATTAATTAAGTTAATTATAATTAAAATAATAAAATAATAATAATAATAATAAAACATCTCTCTCCCTCTCTCTCTCTCGGTTCGACAGATGCACGGGATTTGGCCGAGAAGCGCACGAAAGGGACAAAGTTACCTTCACACACAGTGAGCTCCCGTTGTTGTTTCCGATCAAAATGTCGGACTTCCAGTCCCTCAAGAAGGGAAATGTCGTTGAAGGACGGTCGAACAGTCACGAGGAGCTGAAGAAGAGCGCGCCGAAGGAGAAAGTTATCTTTACGGCAAGCTCCCGTGGTTAGCTCCGATCAAAATGTCGTAACTTCCCGATCCGACTGGAAGAGAAGGTCGTCGATGGGAGCGAAGTCGGCGGCCGAGGAGTCGGAGAAGCTGCTCGAAAGGGAGAAAGTTATCTCTGCAGCCAGCGAGCTCCCGAGTTGCTCCCGATCAAACTGTCGTAACTTCGATCCGACTGGAAGGCGAGTCGTCGAAGGAGTGAAGCCGAATAGAGGGGAGGAGTCGGAGAGGAGCCGCACGCAAGGGAGAAAGTTATCTTCACTGCAAGCGAGCTCACGTTGTTGCTTCCCACCAAAATGTCGTAACTTCCGATTCGACAGAGAGGGGTAGAAGGCGAGAGAGGTAAGAGCGGGAGCAAGTCGTCGAGAAAGAGTTGAAGTCGAACAGCAGGGAGGAGTCGGGGAGAGATCAGAGCGGAGGAATAAGAGAGGAAAGAGGCCTTCGGCCTCTTTTCCTTGGCTCTTTAACGACACGAGGTCGTGCGTTGAGGCGACTTCGACGTGCGAAGTGCGGGATGTGCGCGATTTGGGCCGGCGACGACCGTACTGAATTCAACGCTCGAACGTGGCCGGACAGGTATGAGATATTTTATTTTATTTATTTTTTTTTTTTATACAGCAGGTCAACAGTTGGATTGGAGGCAGATTGCCTTTTAGGCAGGTAGTAGCTGGAGGGGAGAAAATGGCTGGGCTGCAGTAATGCATTATGTTAAGGTACTAGGGCAGATAGCAGATTTTGGATTTCGACAGTAATATGCATGTACTTTAACCATTGCTAAGCATTACCTCACAAATATAAACGTCCGATTTTCTTTGTTGAACTGAATCTCTGATACTTTTGGTCTGTCATCAAATCTAGCTCATTGAGAATTCTTCTTGATGAATATTGTTCTGGTAATACCTCTATTAGTTTGTGTTTAGCTTCAACTTTTCATTCTCAATCTTTTAGAAAAAGTTGTTTGGTAATTGATTGAAAAACATTTGACGAGGAGCAGTAGTTAGCAAGGGAGAGAAGAAAGCCAATTCCTGAATAACAGGAGCATAGACGTCAAGAGAGGAAAGCAAATTGATGCATATAAACATCCACATCCACCATATTTCGTATTTTTGGACCATGCCTATTTTGAAAGTTTGTACAGGGCAATTTAAAAGTTTCAGAAACATAATCTGACGATTGTATAGAATGACTCATGGCAAGTCCCCTCGAAAATCATGCATATCAACAAATTATGGAAAAACACCCCAATATCCCTCTTCCCTTCTTGCCTGCGCCTGTGTTCGGGGATGAATCTGACTGAAACAGCCAGCACTGAGCCTCAACTGGCATTTAATTGCATGATGTAGAAACCAAAGGATAGGATTTGTGATACGCCCTAGGGTTTCACCAATTCGATTTTGCCCTAATTTCTCTCAAATGAGCATGAGAGGAACAAAACAAGATCAAAAGCAAAGATATTTCCATGGTAAAATCCTTAGAGTTGTGCACTTTTTAATGATTTTCGGATTAGGGCACAATCCCTCCAAAACTTTGAAGGAAAAACTCTCAAAATTATAAAAAAGAGAAGGGAATCCATTTAGTATTGAAAGGGAAGCAAGTTCAACACAAAAGAAAGATACAATTTGTCCACTTCGAGAAGGACAAGCGTCTCCCACTACAAACCCTAGAAAAATAAGAGAAGGAAACTAAGAGGCTAAGAGAAAACTCCAAATGCATAACCCTTAAGAAATCCCCCCTTAATCCCTACATATAGCAAGAAAAAGGACCCAACCAAACCCACTAGTGGGCTGCCCAAGCTGAACGCCCGGCTCAAGGCTAGACCTGAGCCAAAACCGGTCAAGAAAATGGACCGGTTCGCTCAAGCCGCTCGGGCCCTCCCGCTCCGCTGCGCCCATCCCGCGTCCCTGCTTCGGCGGTCGAACGGCCGCGGCGCTTCCGCGCGCCGCGGGGTCGCCGGCCCTCCCTTTGCCGGTCGGCGTCGGCGGTGGTCGGCGGTGGCCCGCATCAGATTGCTGAGTTGCATGGCATACAGGACACTGAAAATCATTTATAAAATCAAAAGGGAAATTCCGATGAAGCATGATACTTGCTTAATAAAGTGACAACAAGCATCATTACTCAGGAGATACATAACTCATCTTCTTATAGAGAGGAGCATTTTTAAATATATGACGTGAAAAAGAGACCAAGATGATCAAAGTAAATTTGGAGAGGGGCTAAATTACTTTGATTAACAATCAACAAACAAGGGCAAGCTGGCCACCAATGTGCTTCCATATTGCCCATAGGATGTGGGGGTGTTCCACCACCTCCCTGGTAGGAGATCATGCAAGGAGGAAAACCATTCTAGTTGAGCCAATTTGGCCTGAGTCGGTTCAGGAATCATTTAGGGATAGATAAGACATGTCTGACAGTATGTACTTTCAATGACCCTTTGAAGTATGACTGGAGATCAATCGAGCTAATTCAGACATATTCAAGCATCAGCTTAGCAAACTGAACCAAATCATACTAAGATTCAATAGATCAATACTTTGTATCAAAACTTATGCCTGACTGGACAGAGATTTTTAATAACCCAAGTGAATATTTAGAACATCCAAAGTAAACACGAGCATAAGTTTTAACTCATAATAAATATTTAATTTACTGCAAACGCACTCAAAATGTTAGTAGAAATAACTTGCAAACCAGTACCATCCCTGAAACCCTTGATATGTTAACTTTCGTATCATGGTTCTACTAGGTGTACAATAATTTGTGAGGTACGGTAGATATAGATCGCCTCATCAATGCTAAGAGAAGATATCAATATGCCAAATTCCAAAAGGCACATTGTCATAGTCACACTATAAAGCTTACTGGTTCAAACTGAGTAGCCAGGCATATGCCGCATATCTGTTATTAAAAGAATGTTTCCAGAGTAGAAAAGATAATGCAGGTATGACATGACATAATAACAACATTCGGTAAGAAAATACTAATACCTATTCGAGCAAGCCGGTTGATCCATCCTGGAATATGCTTCCCAGTTAACCTAAAACATATATCTTCTGTAAAGTGGTTGCAGTTTTTGGAGATTAGGTGATAAGTATCTCCATAATATTCTGAAACCATGGATTCCAGGAATGTCCGAAACGCAGAGGGAGGCATGTTAGTAAAGCCTAAAAGAATGGAGCATCTGTACACAAAATCAGGGCAGTTGCGGGGTTCAAACTTAAATACACCACTTGTAGGAATATCATGAGCCCCAAACCCATACTCTGAGCCATGAACTGATACAGGACGAACCAAATAACACCAAATTAACATTCTATTATGTCACAGCTGTCATGAAAATTAAAAGGAGTGGCATATTATTTCCATAAAATTTTAACAAGTAGCTTAATTAGGCAAAAGGAACATGATTAGAGAGAAATTTAATAAGGAGCAAAAACGCTTAAAAATTTGCATTTTCATTAAAATGCAAAACAAAAATGTTTTTTCTAATGAACAACCAAATTTATTGTATTTTTAGCCGACAACGCAAATTTTCTTTTTATTTTTTGAAGCTAAAATGAAACTGTTGACTAATGGGAGAAAAAAATACAAACTCACAAGTTACTAAATAAATGTGCCACACTGTGTGGAACTGTTAATTCTGGTGTCATAAATAGCACTGGAGTTTAGGGAGAAGGCACACGCGAGAAAATAAAAAAATTTTGCAGTGTTCCGACGTTCTATTATCTTTTAATTTTCCTAATTTTCTTTTAGGTAGATTATTAATTTCATTGTCCAAATTTTTCAATGAGATACAAAGTCATTTATTGTGCTAATTTATATTTTTTATTTAAATATTTTGTAATTTTAAACATTTTTTTAATAATTATAAACGTCTCATATTTCATTTAAGTATTAGTGCAGGATGATGTGACTAAAATTTTTAATTTACTAAATTATTATTTGCATTGCACTGTTTTTAAACTTCTTTTTTGTTGATTATCTTTTTCTTCTAATTACAATGACAAATAATAAATATGAAGTGATTTTGAAGATATTTATAAAATAAAAATTCATGTTAATTTTTAATTGCAACAAGCTAAATCATAAGATATGCAGGTTCATTTTTACTAGAAAATTATACAGATGTTTAAATTTAACCCAAAAACTTCAACATAATTGATTGTCCAAACTTTTTATGTATTGTAGACCTATCCCATTGTTGTTCGATCCAAACTTGTACCAAGAAGGTATCTCCTTAAGGCTCGTATATGTATATAAACAACAACAACAACATCAAGCTTTTATCACACTATGTTAGGTCGACTAATATGAATAGTTTATTTTTTTTTTTCGATGTGCAATATTAAGAGAAATTCTCATTTAAATCTAATAGAAAATGTCATTTATAATACTTTCTAACCAAGTCTTTTAAGTCTATCTCTATCTTTCTTAAAATAGGTCAAATCTAATAAATATATTCTCTTCATTGGGTCATTGAAAGGCTGGCATTTTATGTGACGAAGTCATCTAAGGCGACTGTCTCTAATCTTATCTGTCATTAGAGCTACTCTAACCTTACGTATATACTCGTTTCGCATTGTCTCTAAGTGTAAAACCACTCATCCACCTGAGCATCCTCATCCGTGCAACACTTAAGTTGAATATTTGCTTCTCTTTTAATAGCCAACATTATGTGCCATAAAACATTGCAGGTCTCACCACCATCTTATAAAATGTTCTCTTAAATTTCATGGGTACTTTTCTATCACATAACTGGCCTGATGCATTCCTCCACTTCAACTGTCTAACTTAATTCTACTAATAATATCCCTATCTATTTCACAATCGCTTTGAATAATAGACTTGGGATATCTAAAATGTGTACTTTTTTGAATGACTTGATAGCCCAAAGTCAGTCTTCCAATTAGATTTATTACTACTAATATTTCACTCTATGTATTCAGCTTTAGATTTACCCAAACGAAAACCTTTAAACTCTAAGATTGATCGTCATAATTCAAGTTTTTCTTCAACTCCCTCTCTAGTCTTATCAACAACAAGAATATCATCAACAAAAAACATACACTAGGATATATTCTCTTGCAAAGCCAATATATATATATATATATATATATATAAAGAAAAAAGAAGAATATTCATTAATTAAAACTGACAAAGTCTTTAGTTGGATGAAATTTTATGAGGTATAAAATTTGATTTTAAAGATTATAATCATGGTTTAAAATTGTGCAATAGAGGCTCGCCTTAAGGCCCGCCTTTGCGCATTCCAGTAAAAAACGCCTCGATGCTTACGCCTCGAGTTCTTTTTTATGAGGCTTGCACCTCAACTTGGTTGAGGCCCGCCTTGAGGCCCGCCTTGAGGCCCACCTCGCCTCACTGGCATGAGCTTACACCCACGCTATATATATTAAAACTTACATAAATCTTGAGTAAATGCCCGACATTGGACTCTATAGGAGAGGAGGAAAGGAGAGAGCAGTTCATCATAATGATATGTCAATGAATAACCCCTTAGTAATGACAGTGCTAATGACTTATGAGTTCTTATGTGATATGTCATGTGTGCTATTTATTTTTGGAAATTGGAATTATATGTTAATGAAAAGAATACTGGGATTTGAGAAAGATATAATTTTGAGTTGAGCTATATTTCATGTTGTCTTTTTATTGGGATATTTTGATTTCACTTCATATCTTATATTTTTTTATGTTTTATATTATTCACTCATTAGTATATAAAAAATTTATCATTTTATGTTTACGCAATCTTTTGATTTTGAGGCTTACGCCTCAAAACGACTTGAGGCTTACGCCTCACCTCACGAATGAAAAACGCCTCAATACCCGAATACGCAATTTTAAACATTGATTATAATTATATGAAATTTATAAGTTTCTCCTAAATTAAAATTTCAGAAGATTAGGAATTTTTATAGCCTTGCAAATATTTTTTAAGAGAAAATGTAGATATGTATTTGCACGAGTAATATATATAATTAGCACTTTACAAGGAAATCCAACTATATTGTATGATATGTTGGGTAAAAGACATGGATAACCAATATTTTATATATGGGTCCTCCCATGCTGTCTGATAAGATGAGGGTCCAAATATGAAAAGACCTGCTATGCTTAGTGATATGGTAGGCTATGTTTATGAAAGTTCCACCATTGATGCAGGACTACATAGATGAAATGATTCTGAGTTCATTTAGATATTGCACAGCTCGTGATTAGAATAATACTAGAACAAGATTACTAGCAATTTTAAAACGACGGATCAAAACAAATAGGAGTTATCCGCTTAGGCTTAATTACATGGTGAGAGCTTTGGAAACTTCAAGATAAATAAGAAAACAATACAACGTAAAGTAGTAGCTTTCAAGATAATCCCTAATCTAACATTGAGAATTATGATGCATCGAGGCACACTCAAATCCTACGATTACTAAGCTTAAGCAAGAGCAAGGTGAGAGAGTCAGCTGTGACTGCAAATCAAACCAAGAGAGTTTAGACTAAAAGATATAAGATGCTCGGGAGAGGAGAAACCTTCGTCAAGGGTTGGTGCAGATCCTCCACTCGATGTCTTCGAAGTGTTCGTCGATAGCCTCTACCAAATATATCAATGTGCGCTCCAAGTAATCCTCGACGGTGAAATCAACTCTTGGGTTCACGTCGAAGAAAGTAGATTGTAGGATGTCTACGTAGCCGTCTTCGTCCCAAGTTATGCCGTAATCAGTTTCCGGATCCGCCATTCATAGATGGTTGCAAGTATAATCTTCTTAGCTCTTGAAACTAGTTGAAAAGAAATAAGTTCTCCTGTACAATCTTGTAGGGAAAAGAGCCCAACTCAAAACTTGAAATAAGTTTCAGGTGTTGGCATGTAGATGGGAGGGAGCTTGGAGAGAAAACCTAAGAAAAAGGAGCATGGGGGATTTCGGCCAGCAGCAGGGAGGATTGGACAATCTTTCCAAAGTGAATTGCTATACTTATGGAGAGATTTCAAATGTCCAGCAATAAGGGGAAGGGGCGGCGGGATATGGAGGTGAAGGTGGGATAGTTTCCTAATTCCTATACCAGATTTCAGGGAAGTATTTAATGCTTGATCCCTTTTGAAAATTTCGGCTGTTATAATCTTGGAAATATTTATAAAGAAAAGAGGGGTGGGTGTTTAGGAAAGATTTCCTAACTTAAGCCAAAGGGGAGGGGCCGGCGGCACTAATGGATGAGAGGGATTGGGCAAGTACTCATTGCTTACTTGTTTGGGATTTATAAATTATGAAAGGGAATTTTAAAATCCCAATCAATGACAAATTGAGTTGATTGAGGTCAATGACTTTCCTAAAATAGATTTTTATATTAGGAAATATTTTGAAATTCAAATTACTTGGATTTGAATTAAAATATAATCCTAATTATATTTAATCCATATTAGGAAAATAAATATAAGAGGGGGAAAATAAAAAAAAGGGGTAAAGGCGAAAGTGGCCGGTGGCCAAGTGGGGGGGCCGGGTGAAGGTGGCCGGCGGCTGTGGGGAGAATTTCGTGGAGCTTGCTGTAGGGGAGGAGATGGGGAATTTGGGGTGGAGTTTGAAATGATGAAGACGACAGGGGAGATGGTGAGGGAAACCGAAATACAAAGAAAAAACCATGAACCCGGCTATCTCCAAGGTTGGTGGGTGATACGATCTCCCTCTCCTAGGGAACTCTCTCCATTAGAACTCTCAAGCTCTCAATACTCATATGAGAAGAAAATTTTTAATAAGCAATCATTTATTAACCTCAAAAGAAAATAAGGATGGCTAATAAAGCCTCATACAAAGGACTCAAAACAAAAAGACACAAATGCCCCTTGGTCTTACATACGACATCCCTTCATAGGAGGGTACAACGGGAAAAACAAAATGACATCTAAGCAAATAAGAAAATACATGAATAATAAAATAACACAAATGACTCAGAAATATAAATACTCGATCGTAGTCGTAGATCGGCGGCCACGTCTCTGATAAACCTTCCACGATCTGATGTCCCCATCAACCATGCCTAGTGAGGCTTAGTGATACAATGGACTATGATTATATATGTATACTATTATAATGCATGGATTATTATGCAAGTGTATTTAAGCTTTTTTATGAGAAAGAAAAAGAAAATTTTAATAAAAAAGAGAAAATTAGGAAAATAGTTTGTGTAACATGACATCTAAAAAAAGAAATTATAAAAAAATTAGGTATAATGATTTGCCAAACTGAACTTGGAATAAGTAAATCATAGTTATATTTAATAAGCGAAATTGTCTACTAAATTGTAAACTTTATTATTATTTATTATTATTATTTTTTTGCCTACTAAATTGTAAACTTAATTTATTATTATTAACATTTTTCATTCGCACAACAATCAAGAGAAGGGATGTAAGATAGAAAATTTTAAATTAAAAACCTATATTTAGTTTTTGGATGTTTTCTTAAGTAAATATGCTTTGCAATATTTGAAATCTTATGTAGTTGTATCTGCGTCTATATACATAAGCAAATTATGTATAAATAATATTATGAAAAAACATTGTGTCAGTTGCTTCTTATTAAATACTTCATTGAAAATCTTCATAATCACATTCTTTGTTCCTATAGTTAAGACAATGGATTGCTGATCTTAGAAGGTTAGTTTAACCAACAGCTAGGGTCGTGACAATATATGATACGAATAAGTCGAGTTAAGAACCCGCTAATCATTTCATTTTAAATAGTACTATATATGATATATTTCCTATCACATTAGCATTTGTTGAAATGTCCTCCTTATGCATGTCACACATTCGTTGCTCCTTTCTTTTCAATACATGACAAATATAAACAAGTTGAGACAACATATGATATAAACAAGTCCGTTGATCCTTCCTTTTGCTTAGTTAGGCTAAACTCTAAAGGCAAGGGTCATGACAACATATGATATGAAAAAAGACAAGTTAAGAGCCCATTGAGCAATGCATTTTAAATCCTAAAATCAACTAATCTATATCTAATAAATTTCCTATCACATTAGCATTCACTGACATTTCATACTTTCGCTTATCACATGTATGTTGCTCCTTCCTTTTCCATGCATGGTAATCTCTTAATGTATCGTTTCTTCTTGCAATCAAAGCAAAATACATCCTTGTACTTGACTCAAGACTTACTCCTGCCATGATTAAAAGTAAATCACTTCTCAAAAGATCTCCCCTAACCAATAATCTATAAGTCAGCTTTTAATCTCATGCACCCTCAAGTTTAATAATTATATTTTTAAAAAGAACCAAAAGTTTGAATCCTTTAGGTAAAAAGTTTCTCTCCTATACAGCATGGTGTTATGTAAATACTTATAAGAGAGATAAAGGGCATAAATAATAACAAAACTTTATCCACATCATTAACAGTCACATTATAACTTATTAAATCTCGAATAATGGGATTAAACTCATTAGATTTAATAAACATACCTTCTAGCATGTGAAGCATACTGAGTTGTTGCTTCTAATTAATTTTATTAAATAGACTTTTAGTCATCCATAAAAGCTCTAGTTTAAAGCATAACCCCTCCATGGTTGTTTCCTACAATGCATCAATCAAGATCCCAACCGCCAAACATAATTTGATTGCTGAAAGAGCTTTCTGATCTATCATTGTCATGTTTCCTCATCATCTCAGTCATATTTGCATGAGTCATAAATGCCTTTACAATCCCCTGGTTTAAAACACCAAGCATATTAATTCTCCAAAGGCCAAAAACTCTTTGAGACATCAAAGATCTCATTCTAAAACTTCATCGTGAATTTGGCTTTGATACCAGTTGCTAGAAAGAATGCCCAACTCCACCACAACTGATTCTTATAAAATATATTTTTTTGTTGCAATATATGCCAACTATTTCATGATATATAAGACCGCCTTTGTGTATGAATTTCAACGCCTTTTTGTTTCTTAATTCTCATTCATAAGATAACAATTGACTACTTGCTCCTAATTTGAAGGGTTTTAAAGTAGTAGTTAGCAAGAGGTGAATCCCTAAGTGAACAGCAAAGTTGGTATGACATATTGAAAAACAACTGGGAGTAGGAGCAAACAATTAGATGGTAGTTCTATTAGCATCCAAAGTTTAGTGTTAAGTCCATCAAGACTAGTCAAAGTCAAAAACATGATTTTTCCACATATTGATCATTGGGCAACATATAAACATTGAAAGGCAAGACTAAAAGCATTTCACATCCTCATATCATTACAAGTTTACAACAATGCAACAATTGTTTTTGTGATTCATACTTAGAGAGGCAATCAACAACATCTTGGGGTTTTAGTTAAGGATTCAGATGCATGTCATCGCACATTTCTTTTTCAATTAAGCATCATAGCAGATCCTCCAACCATTGAAAAATGCCTTCCGCAATGCAAATGCAAAGATTCCCTTTTATTTTCTCTGCTGGTCTTTTGTTAGATATATTGTGAAATATACGTAAAGGTTAAAGCTATCATGATTTTAATCTTTCTTTTTTTGCTTCATCCATCTCCCTTGCTCTTTATGTAATGGAACAAAAAGAAAAATCCCTTCAATTCAGCCTTTTTCTTTTAGCCGTATATTTCATATTTTTGCAACTTTGGTAAAACAATTTTTGCATTTCTTCTTCTTGTTCTTTTTTTTAGAATGGGGGCAACAAAACATTTCTTCAGTGGACACTTTTTCACTTACCAAGTTTCTAATGTCTGTTTTTTTTATTTCTATAGTAATTATTTTCAGTTTCTACTTGTCTCACCTCCTATGTTATACTATTTTAGTGCGAATCAACATTTTGATTTGATTTTACAAAAAATTTATAAATTATCATGCCATTCAGTTCATTATCCCAAAAAATTATAATTTACAAGCATATACTATTATATTTTCTTTTATAAATTCTAGTTCTCATTTGTTGTGCAGTTTAAATGAAACTTCATGTCAAAGTTCTAATTGCACAGAAACTGCATAGTCCGAAATCTAATGTTTTATTCAGGAAAGGATACCCACAACAAGATAAAAAACAAATTAGAATAACAAAACCAACGGAATCTATCCAGAATACAAGAATATGAAAAAAACTAACAAACAGCAGACGAAATTCGCACATTCACACCTTCGATCCCCGAATGAAAAATGCCAAGACTGCACCAGTATAAGTAATCATTTAGCGGGGTGAGATCGTAGACGTTGAGGATAACCGGAGTCCCAAGGTAATTTCAGCGCATTCTACAATACGCCGTACTTTATAGCGTAATTGCTTCTTTTAAAATTAATTCCCAATCACGCTTCTTCACCTAATAACGCCGCAAATCGTGCTTCTTCCTAAAATTTTGCCATATATCAATCTGTTTGGAGCATTTAGAATGTGTCGAACTATTTGACGCATTCTGAATACGTCAAATTATTTGATGAATTTGCTCCTATTTAAACTTTAGTTATTTCATGCTCCTTGTACTAATTGTGCCAATTAAATTGCTTCTTCTTAAAATGACTCCTATATTATTTAAATAATATTTCATATGCATATCCATAAATAAAAAATATTTGTGACGTACCTAAATGAGAAATTGTAATAAATTAAGAAAATAGTGCACAAATCATTGTAAATTATAAAGCTCTTTTTTTAAAAAAAAAATTTAGAGTGTTGTTTTGTTGGTTGAAAAATAATTCAAAATAACATGCAATGTAGTATAAAGAATTATAATATATTTGAAGAGTATTGAATTATTTGGATGAGTATAAATAAATATAGATATTTTTATTTGAAATAAAATAAATATGATATAAAGCTCAACAATAGTGGTGGTAAATGGTAGTGATAGATGGCCATGTTAGTGGAAGTAATGATCGACAGCCAGTGCCAGATGATTAGTGGTGATCGAAAACGAGTGGCCAACGATGGTAGGAGGGCGGTGGTGGCGGTGGCAACAACAATGATAGAGAAAGTACATTATATGAGAAAATTGATCAAATCTAACAATTTTTAAATACATCAAAATTGAACTAAAACGTGAATTTCAAACACTTCAAAAATTTATTTGTATTTCTCATTTTATTGTGTATTAAAATAAAGTCATTTTAATGGATGAAATTAGATTAATTATTTATGTTAATTTATAACTGATATATCCTCGAAAAATTATTTTGATCGGGCACGAATCTCGAGGCAAAAATCAAGTTGGAGACTTCAAAAATTAATTCTGGAATCATATGAACTCTGATTTCAGTAAACTTATTATCGAACTGATCGTATCAGAAATACAAACCCAACGACACCAAATTCGACTCAATTCGAGTTGAAATGGGTCCAAATCAAGAGTCTGAAGTGTTGTTGGAGGTTTCAATCTACAATTTGGGTTACCAAACAATTTCTAAATGTGACGTGCTTATAGTCAAATCGAGCAGATTGACGAGACAAATCCAACGAGCTCAATATCACTAAATTCTGATATCATTAAGGTATCCAAATAATCATTAAATGGTACGTGATCAAAGAGATCAATATCAGCCGTCCATTCAAAGCACTCCAATTTTGACCTTGATCCTCCACATATTTACAAGCCATGCTACTCTGAAAAACTATAAATAGCCCCCACTCTACTCATTAAGGGAGGAAGAAGAAGGAAAGGAATGGAGGAGTTTGGGAGCTCTTTCCATCGACCACCGCCGGAGTTCCTCCCGACCACCGTCGGAGTTCCTCCCGACCACCGCCAGAGTTCTTCCCGACCACCGACGGACTTCTGCTAGTCCGTCGACCGCCACCGGACTTCCACCAGTCCGCTGACACCGACGGACTTCTGCCAGTCCGTCGACCGCCACTGGACTTCCACCAGTTTGCTGACCTCTGCTAGACTTCCGCTCGTCAATTGACCGCTGTCAGACTTTTGCCCACCCGCCGACCATTGTCAGACTTCTGCTAGTCCGCCGATCATCATTGGAATTTTTTCCGACCACAGCCAGAGTTCTTTCCAGGTACCAACGGACATCCGCCGATCCTCCGAACACTGCAGGACTTCGGCCAGTCCGCTAACTACAGTCCTCCTAACCACTGTAATCCGACTATGGTCCTTCCGACCTCCGTCATCTGCCGATTACGGTCCTTCGGACCTCCGTCTCCTACCGATTACACTCCCTGCCGACTATGGTCCTTCTGACCTCCGTCGCCTTCCGGCTACAATCCCCGCCGACTACGGTCCTCCTGACTTTCATCTCCCGACCTTCGTCGCTTGTCGACTACGATCCTCCCGACCTTCGTCACCTGCCGACTGTGATCCTTCTGACCTCCATTGTGTGCCAACAACGGTCATCCCGACCTCCGTCACATGATGACTACAATCTTTTGTACCTCCATTTTCCTCTTATTACGGTCCTCCCGACCTTCGTCATCCACCGACTACGATCCTTCCGACTACTATCGCTAAATATGGTCCTCCCGACCCCAGTTACCTATCGACTATGGTCCTTACAATGACCATAGCCAACTATTGTCCTTCCGACCTCCGTCGCTCACCGACTATAGTCATGCCGCCCAAACGAACATATCAATACATATTATTCCAACTCCTACCATATAATACACTCTATATAATGCATATTTGCTACATCGAGCCAAGACCTTCCTCCTAAAGAAGGGCCTCATTTGTAATCAATTGCAAGCACTAGTGGATTCATTCAAACTGGGTCAGGCCCCGTGGTTTTTCCCCATTTTCAGGGATTTCCACGTAAAAACTTTGGTGTCTCTTATGAACACTACACCCTCTCTTTTTTCTGCTTGTGTGCTGGATCTTCATACAATGTTAAGACGTTAAACTTTATATTTCTCTACCGCCGTGAATATTCCAGGACAAAACAGTTTGGCGCCGTTTGTGCGAAAGTGATCCTTGATTAGGGGGTAACTTTTGCTCCAACCTCGATATGTAATTCAAGTCAACTTTGTGACATCAACCTTTGTTGCATCAATTTCAGGGGAATCATATGTTGACTTGGGGGCAACCTTGACTGCAACATGGCCAAGAAAATTCCTCCAAATCTTTTGACATCTACGATAGTATCTGAAAAATATTTTTCATAAAGCTTTTAACTATTGCAAGGATGCTTCCATTAAATTGCAAGCTACTTACAGTCTCTAGCTGGATTTCTCCTCCTTGGGCAATGTCATAATCTTGACCTCAAAAAGGTAGTGATGATTTAAATATAGATCATTCTTTATTTTGGGATACACGTGGCATTTGCCCCCTCCCAGTAAAGGCATAATCGATCACAGGGAGATTCGATTTGACCTCTTCCATCCTTGATGGATTCTCTCGACCTCTTCCATACATGTTAACGTCATCGAGCAATGCTCGGACAAATAACCAATCATTAATCAGCGCCAAACTTTTGCTTGTTCTTTGAATGTCATCAGATTTCTTCCTGACTACCCATCGTAGTCAAACTTCCACTAAGTCTCTAACCATTGGACTTCTACCCGATCGCTGCCAGACTTTCACCTGACCGCCATCGAACTTCCACCCAGTCGCCACACATTACAAGGTTAAGCCTGTCCATTGATTATAGTAGAATCTCCTTCAAGGCATTGTTATTGCCAAATCTCTCCCCAACAGAAGCCACCATCGGGTCGTTTCTAACTTTTGTAGGAAAGCAAAATATAGATCGCCATCAATGCCCTTCGAGCTACCAATCCACATAAGGACCGGCACAAGAGGGCAATGCTTTGATCGTCATCAATGCCCTTCGAGCTACAAATCCACAAAAGAACCGGCTCAAGAGGGCAAGGTTTGGATCACCACCAAAATTCAATGAGCTACCAATCCAAGGAAAAATTTGGACTGACACAAGAGAACCAAGCTTTGATTGCCACCAATGTTTGCTTTGATCGCCATCTACGCTCCCCGAGCTATCAATCTAGAGGAATGCTTGGATCAGCACAAGAGAGCAAGATTTTGATCGCCGCTGACAATCCCCGAGCTACCAATCCAAAGAGAGGGCTTGGACCGACACAATAGATTGTGCTTTTCTCCTTACCCTTAATGTGGTATTTATAGTTGCTTAAGGAGAAAACAAAGATTCTTTCTAGAAATTTCTAAAATTTAAAAATAATAATAATTTAATATAATTTTGGAAATTTTAACAGACAAACATTAATTGTTTTCATTTAATACATAAAAGAAGAATTCGAAAAGTTATCTAGAATTCTCCATGAATTTCTAGAAATTTTCATCAATGTTTTAAAAGTCAAAAAAATCAATTTCTTTATTAAAAAATATATATTAATTAATATTTTCTTCAAATCAAGGCACCATTGGGTAGATGGAAGATCAATCCAATTATCTAGAATTATTTTCAAATTTATGTAAGCACGTAAATCATGGAGATTTCATGGCTTGCATGAAAATTAATGCCCAACTATAACAATAAGTTAATAAAACACAATATAATATGTTGAAGCCTACTTTTGGATCCAGGTGAACCAAGCAATATCAACGGCATGCATGTAAATTCATAAAAAAATATGTATAAAAAAGTGTAAAACATTGAATTAGAAAAGTAATTCAAAGCTTTCTTTCACTTTATCTATACTAATTAAATTGATCCACTTATTAATATCATATAAAATCATATATTTTGAAAACAAATAAATACATTCATAGTTAAAAATGAATGCCGAGTTCAAGTATGAAGAATGACTTTATTTTTAACACCAATATTAGTATTTATCTAATTAACAAATAATTTTTAAATTTAGACAAATAAATTATGACTAATATTTGTTATTTTGAATTGCTAATCAGCATTCAGAAGAATGTACAAATATATATTTTCGGGCTTATGGAGCTTCAACGTCCGAAAATAGGGGGGCAACTGATATATCCTCGAAAAATTATCTTGATCGGGCATGAATCTCGAGGCAAAAATCAAGTTGGAGACTTCAAAAATTAATTATGGAATCATATGAACTCCGATTTCAGCAAACTTACTGTTGAACTGATTGTATCGGAAATACGAACCCAACGACACCAAATTAGACTCAATCCCAGCCCAAATGGGTCCAAATCAAGAGTCTGAGGCATTTTTGGAGGTTTCAATCTACAATTTGGGTTACCAAACAATTTCCAAACGTGATGTGCTTATAGTCAAATCGAGCGGCTCGACAAAACAAATCCAACGAGCCCAAGATCACTAGATTATGATATCATTAAGGCATCCAAATGGCCATTAAACGGTACATGATCAAAGGGATCAATATCGGTCGTCCATTCAAAGCACTCCAATTTTGACATTGGTCCTCCACAAATTTACAAGTCATGTCACTCTGAAAAACTATAAATAGCCCTCACTCTACTCATTAAGGGAGGAAGAAGAAGGAAAGGAATGGAGGAGTTTGGGAGCTCTTTCCATTGACCACCGCCGGAGTTCTTTCCCACCACCGACGGACTTCTGCCAGTCGTCGACCGCCACCGGACTTCCACCAGTTCGCTGACCTCCGACTAACTTTTGCCAGTCCATCGACCGCCACTGGACTTCCACCAGTTTGCTGACCTCTGCCAGACTTCCGCTTGTCAGTTGACCACTGCCCGACTTTTGCCTGCCCGCCGACCATTGTCGGACTTCTGCTCGTCCGCCAATCATCATTGGAATTTTTCCCGACCGCAACTGGAGTACTTTCCGGGCACCAACGGACATCCGCCGATCCGTCGAACAATGCAGGTCTTTCGCCAGTCCGCTAACTACAGTCCTCCCAACCACTGTAATCCGACTATGGTCCTTCCGACCTTCGTCGTCTGTCGATTACGGTCCTTCGGACCTCCGTCGCCTGCCTATTACACTCCCCGCCGACTATGGTCCTTCTAACCTCCGTTGGCTTCCGGCTACAATCCCCGCCGACTACGGTCCTCCCGACCTTCATCTCCCGACCTTCGTCTCCTGTCGACTACGGTCCTCCCGACCTTCGTCAACTGCCGACTGCGATCCTTCTGACCTTCGTTGTGTGCCGACAACGGTCATCCCGACCTCCATTACATGATGACTACAATCTTTTGGACCTCCATTTTCCTCCTATTACGGTCCTCCCAACCTTCTTTGTCCACCGACTATGGTCCTTCCGACTACCATCGCTAAATACGGTCCTCCCGACCCCAGTTACCTACCGACTATGGTCCTTACAATGACCATAGCCAACTACTGTCCTTTAGACCTCCGTCGCTCACCGACTATAGTCAGCTGCCCAAACGAACATATCAAGACATATTATTCCAACTCCTACCATATAGTGCACTCTATATGATGTATATTTGCTACATCGAGCCAAGACCTTCCTCCTAAGGAAGGGCCTCATTTGTAATCAATTGCAAGCACTAGTGGATTCATTCAAACTGGGCCAGACCCCATGGTTTTTCCCCATTTTCAAGGATTTCCACGTAAAAACTTTGGTTTCTCTTATGAACGCTACACACTCTCTTTTTTATGCTTGTGTGCTGGATCTTCGTACAATGTTAAGACATTAAATTTTATATTTCTCTACCGCAATGAATATTCGGGACGCAACAATAACAAATAATTATTACAAATAGATTAAAAGAGTTTATTTTAATTATGGAAAACTAAATTATTACACTATATTTAATTTTTATTTATTATAAATAAATTGTATCATTAAGGAAATCATATTAAATAAATTAAATTACTTTTGTATGCCAATAAATAGAATGGTTACAAATGTATGAAATTAGATTAATCTAAGTTTTTAAATTTGATTAGGGGGTTGATAGAAAATAAAAATAAACAAATACAAGTTCTAAATTAACATGTAAAAATAATCCTATTTATTTTCCAAGATTTATTTCATGATATAACTTATTTTTAATAAATTAAATATTAAATATATTTAAATATTGTAAATATGATCATGTTTAAAAGCTTACCAATTTAAATTTATTTTAATCATTATTTACTACAAATTAGTATCAATAATTAGTCTAATTTCATTTATTTAGAATGATATATCTCTTGGTATAAAATAAAATGAGAATTTTATAGAATTTTAACATGAATTAATTATTTTATAAATCAATGAAAGGATTACTCTTTCATGTTAATAAAACATTCTTTCATATCAACACTACAACAAAGTTTCTATATTGATATGAATTTAAAGAATATGATTTTATATCAACAATTATGAAGAATAGAGTTTATACCATTAAGCATGTATTGCATGGTATAAAAATAAAATTTACATAATCAAATGTTATAAACATGGGAGTAAAGTTAAAAGCATTGATATCTTAATTATTGCAAAAAGGATTGTGAAGAACATTTCAAATCAATATTTCAATATTTGCCATCATATATAACATTTTTGATTCATCTATAATGTTGGAGGGCTTAAAATGGTTGATTAGGGCTTATCATTAATGTAAAATATATAATAGCGGGGAGGATATATGGAAGAAACTGGTATAGATGTGGATTGAATGGCAAGAGGTAGAAGACGCTTAATATAAGATATGAAGATGATAACTAGCATTTATGGTGTTTTAATTTGGAGAAGATGGACTTATGGATGCCATGAAATTGGTCTTGGGTTTGAAGGATGAGTACTTAACCGAGTGGTGTGAGGTCTAAATTTCTTTTATTTGCTTTTAGGGAAAGGGTGTTGAGTGGATGCTAATGGATTGAAGATGAAGTAGTGAGGATGAAGGTGAACTAAAAATAATTACCAAAATATTAATAATGGACACAACACCACTAAGGAATGGGGTTCTTAGTCATCGAGCCAAGGAGATGCATAGTGTTGGAAGACATATATGAACATTTCATCATCATTTATTCTTCATTATAGCCAAGAATGTCTTTTAAACCCCATTTTTATATAATTTGAATAGAAAATGTAAACTTTGTAAAGCTAAGGAGCTGGATCTTTATTTCTATGAGGTAGTAAGGTGGATATTTTCCATGTGGAGGTCAGCTCCTTGTTTCTTGGATAATGGGTTGATGTATCCTTTTTGGATATTAAGGATAACTTGTAATCTTCCTTGACTATATAATCATGTTAAGAGTGAATTGTAAAATCCTCCATATGTTTCTATATCAATTTGAGAGTCAAAATATGAAGCTTTAGCTAGTCACTCCCATATTAGCTTTGTTTGATATCTCTAAAGCTACTTCTTGCACCATTTTAAAAAATAATGAATCCAAAGTGTATATAAGGACTCAAGACAATATAACTTTACATACACATACATTAATTAAATTACAAGGACATAACCTAGATAAAATAAAGTAAACAACAACAACATCAAGCTTTTATCCAACAATGTGTGGTCCACTACATGAATCTTTTTTCTCCTTTGTGTCATATTAAGAGTCAATTTCTCATTTAAATATAATTAAAAAATTTCAATTTTAGTATTTTCTAATCAAGTCTTTTTTAGTTCTAACTCTTTCTTTCTTAATATAGGTCTAATCAAACACATTTACTCTCGTAATCAGGTCATCGAAATGCTAATATTTTGTGTCCAGACCATCTAAGGTGATTCTTTCCAATCTTATCTACCATTGGAGGTACTCCAACCTTTTCACATATATACTCGTTTTGCAATATATCTCTAAAAGTGAAGCCACTCATTCACCTTAGTATCATCATCTCTCCAACACTTAACTTAATCTTATGGTTCTCTTTTAATGGCCAACATTCTACGTCATAAAGCATTGTATGAGCATTGTAGGCCTCACCACCATCTTATAGAAATTTTTCTTAAATTTGACAGGTACTTTTCTGTCTCACAACAGACCCGAAACATTCCTCCACCTCACCATCCACCTTGAATTCTACTAAATACATCCCAATCTATTTCACCATCACTTTGAACTATAGACATGAGATATTTAAAATGTGTACTCTTATTAATGAATTGATAACTTAAAGTCATAATCCCTCCCACAAGATTTATTATAGTTTCAATTACACTCCATGTATTCTTATTTAGATCCACTCAAATGAAAACCTTTTGGTTCTAAGGTTGATCTCCATAATCCAAGTTTTCCTTCAACCTCCTCTCTTATCTTATCAACAAGAAGAATATCAACAGAAAAAAGCATATACCATGGTACATCCTCTTGCAAATGTCTAGTAAAAACATCCAAGACTAAAGAAAAAAGATTTGAGCTTAAAGCTCACCCTTGATATAATCCAACCGAAATTGAAAATTAAATCTCTATTTTCATTTTGAGTGCTAAGATCACTAAAGTCAAACATATTCTCACAATCTTCATTGGAAGCTTATCAAATATTTCATATACACTATTATAATTAGAGTATATGCTAAAAAAAAAAAAAATTGTAAGGCTTTAGTCAAAGGGCCAAGCAGAATCTTCTCTGATTTAAATCATATTATTGCTTATTGTGCATGAGCACAATTAGCTAAAAATGGGCTTTAGTTTCCCCCAAAGGCGTTTCTTTGAAGAGAAGTCCCTTATGCTTAAATTAGTCAAATAAGTTAAGAAAATATTTTGTTCGACTTAAAAAAGAAAGGATCATCATTATAGCTTCATAGCTAAATTTGAACTTATTAAAACTATTACAAAAAAAAAATGTAATAACAAAATAATATTTGCAAAAAAAATCCCATAAATTTTCAGAATCTTTTGTCGCAATTGAGATTTCAAACCATCTGTACTTTTAATTGCAATCTAGTTAAGAAAATATGACCCAAAAAAATCCACATCCAACTTCTAGTTAGGGCTATAAACGAGTCGAGCTGAGCCCGACACACCCTCGGTTCTTGAGCTTAATTACTTAATCGAATTCAAACTTGAACTCAAAATTTGAACTCAAACTTACGCTATAAAAAATATGATGATTTTGCAATAGTTAATAGCAGTGGTTTGCAAACCACCACTATATAGTGTTATAGACATCATTTTTCATCATTGCTAAAACTATGCATATTACATCCCAATTCTTACCCAGATGGACTCATTCTGCTCGCTCGCCAATATATCAACATTTTCCTTCCCTTCTACATAGGGCTCCAAATGAATCGAGTGTTCACTAAGCTACTAGTGTATTAGCTTGATTATAATTCATTCATGATCAATAGTTTAAGTAACCAAACAAGTTTGAACAATTTTTAAATACTTGACTATTAAATAAACAAACATGAACAATTATATGTTTGGCTCGTTTACGTTCATGAATAATATCAATTAAAGCTTTTGAACAAGCTCTATAAAAAGCTCATTAAGAAACTTGATTAAATCATTATTTTTTATATTTTCACAAAATTTTTAGTTTTATCATTATTTTTATTGTTTAAAAAAATTAATCACATTTTTTATGTTATAATGTGTCATTATAATGAATTTGTTCATAAACAAGAGATATTTATTCATGTTTGTAGTATTTTTTTATTAAAGTGTTCATGAACAAGCTTGTTTATTAGTAGAATCATTGTATGAGCTTGTTTGTTCGTGAACGGGCATGTTTGGTAGATTGAAATCACTCCCTATATATATTCGTGAACGGCTCTAGATAATTTATTTGTTAGTAGACTAGATAAGTCTCATTTGTTTAAAGATTGATAAGCATAACCGAACAGAACTAAACAAAATTCAAATATGAACATTTATTATTTTAAATGAACCAAACTTGAACGCAAATAAAAAAGCTCAAATCGAGCTTGAACAGTTGTACCAAGCTTGAACAAGCTTATAATAAGCAAGCACATACTCAGTTCATATGCCCATCCAAGAGCCCCATTCAACAAGCATCTGGAACCGACTCGCTCGTCCCGCCGTTGAATCCTTCATGACAATCGAATTTGTCATCACCATTCATCTGCTCTGGCTTCTATTCTTCAAGCTAGCTCAACCCCTTCGTCGCCCCTCACTAGTTGTAAGCCGCCACAACACCTTGGGTATTACCTAAACTATATCATTTCATCATATATAATATTCTAAACGAGTTATTTCATATATCTTTTAAGTTTAGCATACCTATGAATGCCCTTATTTTTCAAAAGTGCATGAAAGTGGTCTTCATACATTGAACATTTTTTTAATCATCATACAATATGCTTTTATTAGTGTTTATTGTGCTTGATATAGCTCATTAATGGGTAAATGAGTTATATAAATGTTGATTGTTTTCAAATATTTAGTTATTGATTGGTGTGTGAGACAAATCCTCCAAAAAGGTTTTATTTGGATTTAGAAGTCTAAGGGCAGATCCAGCCTTATTTTTTAGGGTGAGCAGAGTTATTATATAAAAATTTAAATACTATATATATATATATATATATGAAAATGAATCTAGATAAAATTGCTATTTTTTCTCTATCAATCGACCTAAAATGATGGGCTAACAATGCGAGATGGGTCATATTAGGACAAAAATTTATTTTTGAGGGGTGGGGGGGAATTCCAAAATTACCCCTTTTATACATTTTGTTTAGGGTGGGCAAAAAAAAAAAATAGTAATTTTGTTTTGAAATAATCTGAATTTGAAAATAAAATTATCAATACTGAGAGAATTTTGAGGAGGTTTATAAAATTGGACATTAATATTAATATATGAATTTAATTTCATTCATTCTGAATTTGTATTTGCTCGAGTTGCAAGACTTGACGATGAGATGCAAACACTTCGAAGTAGGTGAGGCAATTCATATAAAATTATTAGGGACAACATCCGCCACAAGGAATCTCGTTTTCATAGCGATTATTATCACTAACAAATTAAGTACCATTGATATAGCCTTACTATGTTTGGCTACGCCAGAACTGTTAACCGCTTCTTTATTAACATAAAGCCGAACGAGCCTTAGCTCTAGCTAATTTGATCGCAAATTCTCCCGAGTCCCGACCATTCTTCTTTGCGTACGTCGCGACCCGTCTCCTCCCCACCCGACACTGACACCAGTGTTGTCGTTCTAACAAGAACTTCACCGTTCAGCCATTCATATGATTGAACTTTGCAATGAAGTTTGCAATTGATTACAAATTATTAATGATAAATCAAATATGTGCCTCTTTCAAACCATTTAAAAAAATTTGTTAGAAGTGCAGTGGTTTTAACTGTTGTTAATAATCCATTGTCCAATTTTGTCACGATTAAAACCCTTGCTATAGACGAATTGCCCAAATTTGTAGGTTTTAAGCCGCTGCTATAGGTGAATTGCTCAGATTTGCGGGTGTTAAAACCGTTGCACGTTGTAGAATTATAGCGGTAAAAATCGCTGCCAAAACTAACGCTACAAAAAATTGGATCTAATACAATGGTTCAAAGAGCATTGCAAACTCCATTCCCAACAATAACAAATGCAACGGATGTGCATCTATTCTTAAACTGCTGTAAAGAATATAGTAGGTGCTTTAAGAGCTATAGTAGCTCAAAAAATTTGTTACAAAAGCCTGATTTAATAGCTCTGACTTGATCTAATATTCTCGAATTTCTATAAATAGTTCAATAAAGGAAAAATATCTCACTATGAATGGTGATGACTCATAAAGGGTGATATTGATTGATCTTGTCTATGCTGTTTACCATCAATAAATGAAGTGACAGATTGAGAAAAATGGAGGATCTGATAATAATTGTGATAGAGAAACAGAAGTTTTTTCTCTCTCCTCTCTCCTCTCTCCTCTCTCCAACTTCTATCATTACATCTCATGATAATTAATAAGCCTATTAAGACTCATTAAATCATGAACATGCATATAGGTAGATAAGGATATTTCTCACATTCAAAATGACTTTTTTATTATTTTTTAAAGTAGATTTTTAGTACAAAAATTTCTAGTTCTAAAAATTTTTATACTAGAAAGAAATTTTTGTACTAGAAAACTGCTTTAGAAAACAGTAAAAAAAACTATTCCAAATGAAATCTCAGATGTCCTATTTTTACAAGATGACATATTCTATGGTTTAATTATTCTGTGCGGATGCTGAACGCCGTCCGGAGACCAACTAGAATGCGCCACATCGCGGCTCGGTACTGCTAAAGGGGCGCATTCTGGTTTGTCTCCGAATGACATTCTACGTCTGGTCTCCGCACAAAATAATTTCTCCATTCCATGAGGCTAAGTATGAGCTACTATATGATAATGATAGAGGTTATTCAGCATAAAATAATTTGAATTGGTCCTCTCTTTTGTTAAGAAAATGATTACTAATTTCAACGTAATATCAACTACCAAAGAGTAACTAATACAATCTAACTTCTAACAGCTCCTTTGTTTGCAACAACCATTTGAAGTGGTTGATATACTAGCATTAGACTTTATTAGACTTTAATCTAAATTATGAACTTTACCAGATTAAAATATCATTAGCTCCAAATAATTGTATGAGAAATCTAGAAATAATGGTTAGGAGGCTCATAATTCTTGCTAAAACAGTTTGATTAGTTGAATGATTAGGAGAAGGTCCTGATTTGCTGCTGGAACACTTATGCTCATATTATTTTAATAAATAAGCTGTTGGAAGTAGATAATAAATTAATAAATCCAATTTGTCTGTATATTAATTAGGGGTGTAAGTGAGCCAAGCCGGCTCGAGTTCGACTTATTAGCGAGCTCAAGACTCGAGATTATTGAGTCACAAGTTCAAGCTCGAGCATATACTAGCTCGAGTTTGTATATTAAACTAGCTGGAGGTGAAGCTTAACCTGGCTCGGCTCGTGAGCTCATTGAGTCGCTCTATTAACTTAAAATATATCTAAAAATTAAATTAAATTAGGAACACATAATATATTTTAATATTTTAAAATTAATTATATAGTAAAAAATAATTCTTAAAAATTTAATTTTTAATTTAAAACTAAAAAATAGAGCTCAACAATTAAGCAAAGCTCGGACTTTACAAATGAGTTCGAAGCCAATAAATTTTTTAAAGAGCTGAGCTCCAGCTCACACTGATGAATCCACCAAATTAAAAAAAGAGATATTAGTATATTACTATCTTTAATTTTGTTGCGATGTGCCAATTTTTGAAAGTATTATACTGAATCCACTAAAAAAAGTATCATGAAATCAGCGTATAAGACAAAGAAGTTTTAAGTCTTTAACAGAAAAAAAAATGATTTTTCTTCTTGTCTTATATGTTTATTGTAGGGCGCAAATAAGTCAAGCCAATTTGCACGAGCTTGCGAGTCAAGCTTATCGAATTTCGAACTCGAGTTCAAGTAGAATTTCAAGTTCGTTGGATTATCGAGCTCAAGTCCAATACAGATGATACTCTGCATGATTACTTGTCGAGCGGCTCGGAAGGCAGAAGGCGAATCAGTGAAGCGCAGAAGGCAAACTGGAGAAGTATGTCTGCATGGGCAAACTGGCAAAGCACGTACGAACCGTGGAAGGCGAATCGGCGAAACATGCAAACCACTGAAGGCGAAATGGCCTTTGTGCATGCGAACTGCGTTCGTGAATTGACATCCGCACGCTCAAACTGCATGCAGAATCGAGCCGCTAGACTAGCTCGTTTTCAATGGCACGAGTTGAGTTCGTTTTCAATGGCATGAATCGAATTCAAGCTCATTTTTTTTCTCCCAATTCGAGCTAGAGTTAATCAATTTGACTTCAGTTGCACCCTTATTTTATTGATATTGAATTTTTTAGGGAACAAAACATCACTATATTATAAAATATTACTAGCTAAGTTATAAAATAATATCTACTCTTTAGTCATCTATTCATATTCAGACTATGAACTAAAGCCTACCCTGAAGGCTTTAACCATATCATGTCAGTTCTTGTGCTACATATATAAGCTTTTATTTTTATTATTAACATTGATTCTTGTCATCCAACACTGTCGTTGTCAGGTCCCAAGTCCTGGATTAGAAAAGTGAAGGGTTGCGTTAGGTAGTCGACAGTCAGCGTAAAACTTGTCGAACAATAATGACATGAATCCTTTAAGAAATTGTGTTAATGCTAGGGCGTCCCCTGGAAGCGATGTGCTGTATGGTCTGAATACGATGACAAGTGTGCAAGGGCTGCTGCATCGGCGCCTGGGTGCAGTGTTAAATAGGCAAGGGTAGGGGTGTCAATTCGGGTCAACGGGTCGGGTTCGGGTCGAACCCGGAATTGATCCGGCACTATTCGGGTCAACCCGAACCCGACCCATTTTTAAAAACGGGTCAGGTTTCCGGACCCGAACCCGACCCGACACGATTTTCCAATTTGACATGAAGGGAACGTGTCAAGCTCCCATTTCTAAGTCCAGTTCCGGTGAGGCGGTGCCGCGGCGAGCTGGCCGGCTATCTCGACTTCAGGCGTCAGCGGCGGCAGCAGCACTGCAGCAGGCTGGCAGCACACGATACCTAGCCAGGAAGCCATCGTCTCGACTCAACTCTCGACGGTGTCAACGCGAGTCACGCGGTGCTTCGACTGTTCGGCGGTTCGACCCTCGGGCTAGGTTCGACCGTTCGGGACTTGCACCGCGTAGGCGTGACCCGAGCACTTCGGAACTCCCGCAAACTTGAAAGTTGACAGCTGACGGCTGACGCGTCGGGCAGGGGCGAGGGTCAGGGCACTCGAACTTCGGGCAGGGCAGGCAGAAGACCTGAGCAAAGAATTTTTGGGTCAATTTCGGGTTGCCGGGTCAACCCGAACCCAACCCGTTTTTTAAAACGGGTCAGTTTATTGAACCCGAACCCGACCCATTTCACAAATGGATCGACACGAACCAAGATCGGGTCCGGGTCGGGTTTCGGGTTGTGTCGAAAATTGACACCCCTAGGCAAGGGTTCCCACATCAAGGACGGATGTGGGCAAAGAAGCTAGTCCATGAAACTAAAATTAGGATATGAATTTGGAATATAAGTTCCCTTACAGGAAAATTAATGGAATTAATATATATTATGATTAATAAGGAAGTTAAATATTTTGTGCATTCATGAAACTAAGTGGGTTGGAGAGAAGGCTAAGGAAATTGATAGTTTAGGATTTAAACTTTGGTATTCGGGTAGGAGTCGTGCTAGAAATGGTATAGATGTTATTATAGATAAGAGTTTAAAGGATAATGTTATAAAAATTAATATGATTGGAGATATAATTATAGTTTTAAAGATTATTATTGATGATAAGATTATTAATATTATAAGTGCTTATGCTCCTCAAATAGGTTTGGATATGAGTTCTAAATTAAAAGTTTGGAATGACTTAGAAGAATTAATACAAAAGATACCTCTTGAAGAAAGAATTTTTATTGGAGGAGATTTAAATGGACATGTTGGTAGAGAGGTAAATGATTTTAAAACCATTCATGGTGGCCATGGATTTGGAACGACGAATAAAGGTGGCAAGACCTTATTAGATTTTTGTTTAGCTTATGATTTTTCAATTGCTAATACCTTAGTTAAGAAAAGGAATGAGCATCTCATCACTTAAAAAATGGATATAATACAACCTAGATTGACTATTTTCTTACTAGAAAATTAAATCGTTTAGATTGCAAAGATTATAAAGTTATTCATAGTGAAAATTTATGTACACAACATCGATTATTAGTTTTGGGCTTTAAAATAAAGGGGCATAAAATAAAAAATAAAGTAAAACATTTTTTTAGGATTAGATGGGGGAATTTAAAGAATATTAACAAAAAAAATTTTGATAGTAAGATTTTAGATCTTAAGATTTTGTCTGTGCATGAAGATAATAAGAAGATTTGTTATAAAAATTTGTTTAATTTTAAAAATTCTGATAATTGAGAAATATATAAAGTGGCTCTTAAGGATTCTAAGAAAGCAATATGCGATGCAAAGACATTAGTTTTAGTAATTTATATAATTAATTAAATAACTAAGGAGGGAGAAAGATATATGTATAAGTTAGCTAAACAGAGATATGAGTAGTAAGGATTTAGTTCAAGTGAAGTGTATTAAGGATGAAGATAAAAAAATACTTTTCTTAGAAGAGATATTCACAAAGGTGATGAAATATTTTGCTAAACTTTTAATGAAGATTATGAAAATAAGATTGACTCTAGTGACCTTAGCACCTAAATGAAAATAAAGATTTTTTTTTTATACGGCATATTAGTAAACCTGAAGTTAGATAGGCTTTAAAGAAAATGAAGGGTGGAAAAGCTGTTTGACTGATGATATTCCAATAGAGGTGTGGAAATGCTTAGGAGATAAAGGGATTTCTTGGCTTACTAAATTTTTATATACTATTTTGAAGACTAAAAGATGCCAGATGAGTGGAGAATGAGTGTGTTATTCATATTTTTAAGAATAAAGGTGATGCACAAGATTGTACGAATTATAGAGTTATTAAGTTAATGTGTCATACTTTAAAACTATGAGAGCGAGTTATGGAGCATAGGTGCGGCGTGATACTATGTTTCTCAAAATCAATTTGGATTCATGCTGGTAGGTCGACTATGGAATCCATACATTTTATTTATTAAGAGGTTTGATGGAGAAATATAGAGAAAATAAGGATGATCTACATATGATATTTATTGATTTAGAAAAAGCATATGATAAAGTTCCAAGAGAAGTGCTATGGAGAGTTCTTGAAAAGAAAGGAGTTAATAATGCTTATATTCAAATCATTAAAGATATGTATGTAGGAGCTATTACTTGTGTTCAAACACAAGGTGGTTTGACCAGGTATTTCCCTATTTCGGTTGGGTTACATCAAGGATCAGCCTTAAGCCCATATCTATTTGCTTTAGTCATGGATGTTCTCACTAGACATTTGCAAGATGATGTACCTTGGTGTATGCTTTTTGCTGATGATATTCTTCTTGTTGATAAGACTAGAGAGGGAGTTGAAGGTAAACTTGAATTATGGAGGCCAACCTTAGAGTCTAAAGGTTTTCGCTTGAGTAGATCTAAAACGGAATATATGGAGTGTAATTTTAGTAGTAATAGACTTAGTGAGGGGATTGTGAATTTGGGCGATCAAGTCATTAATAAGAGTACATGTTTTAGATATCTTGGATCTATTGTTTAGAGTGATGGTGAGATAGAAGGGGATATTATCAACAGAATTCAAGTTGGATGGTTGAAGTAGAGGAATGCATCGGGCTTGTTATATAATAGAAATGTACCCCTCAAACATAAGGGAAAATTCAATAAGATGGTAGTGAGGCCTGCAATGCTTTATGGTGCCGAATGTTGGCCATTAAAAGAGAAGCATAATACTAAGTTAAGTGTGGCAGAGATGAGGATGCTCAGGTGGATGAGTGGTTTTACCCTTAGAGATAGGATACGAAATGAGCATATACGTGAAAAGGTTGGAGTAGCTCCAGTAGAAGATAAGATTAGAGAGAGTCGCCTTAGATGGTTTGGTCACATAAAAAGGCGGCATACCGATGACCCGGTTAGGAGAGTAGAGGTATTAGATTTGACTTGTGTTAAGAAAGGTAGGGGTAGACCTAAAAAGACTTGGTTAGAAAATATTAGGAATGACCTATCTTTATTAGATTTAAACGAGAATTTGACTTTTAATATGACACAATGGAGAAAAAGGATTCATGTAGCTGACCCCATGTAGTGGGATAAAGGCTTGATGTTGTTGTTGTTGTTGTATTGATTCTTGTCATCCCATCTAGGGCTACCCCTAATGCCAATTTTAATATGTAAATTTTAAGAGAATAGAGTGTTAGATACATAAGTATAATATTTTTTAATTTATTGATCTATTAAAGAGCCATTATTTTATTTGTGATTAACTCATTAAAAAATGAGCTCAAAATTTATCTTGCTATTTAATAATTAATGTTTTGTCTCACGCTTTTTGCCACTGCTTTGAAGAAATTTTTGTACTAAAAAATTATTGTATAAATAGTAAAAAAAAAAGTCCCGAATGAAGTCTTAAGGCTTTGTTTGAGACTCTTTTGCAACAATTTTCTGGTGCAAAAAGTTCTTAAACCAACAAAAAAGTAATGCTCAAAAGTTATCCCAATGCTTCGTTTGAAGCAGTTGCTTTCTAAAACAGTTTTTTTAATACAAAATTTTCTTGAATTAGAAACTTTTGTACTAGAAAATTGCTTTAAAAAATAAAAAAACTATCCCAAATGAAGCCTAAGTCTAATACGAGTTTCTTTATAAGTCGAACAAGTGCAAATGATTGGCTTTCATCATTTATCCTCTAGTGATGTTAGACATGTTAAGAGTTAAATGAAGTTGTTTAATTTGATTGACCAAAGGTATTTCCTTTTGGGACAACATTTACTTGCTTAAGAAAGTCAAAAGAAATGTTATTTGACTTTGAGTGAGGAAGTTACACATAGTAAATATTAATGATCAATGAAATTAGTAAAGGTGGCTATGTGAGCAAGAGATTGATGTTTGTTAGAAGCGAAAATGAAGCTTATAAATTTATATTGTATGATGGCTCCTCATATAATTATATGAACCTTATGAACTAGACTTTGGCTTAATCACACCTATGTTTATAACCATGAGTCCATTGGTTTGAACCCTACTCCTTACTTCATTGCTTTCTTTTTTTGGAAAAGCAAAAAAGGAATATCATTGATCAATTGTCTCTTATATTAAAACTTTAGTCCACTAATTCGTCTCTCTCTATAATAAAGCCTTGCACGTGCTCTTTTATATATAATATATGGGACAACTTTCTACTAAAAAAAATTATTATTTGTAATTATAGAGTTTAAAGAAATTACTACATAATAACACTCCAAGCTAATGAGGCCAAAAACTCCTTTAAATTCTATTTTAATTTCTTGTCCAATTTATGTTGGTTATTCTATTTCTTTTAATTTCTATTAAAATAGTATTAGAGTTTGACGACGATTAATAACAATCTTATGCAACCATCATTTTCTCATCTTAGCATTTTGAATTATGAGAGTTGGAGTATGCAAATTAAGGTTTTGATTGGATCCCTAGGCATTTGAGAAGCTCTTGATGAAGGCTATATAGAACTAAGAGAAGAAGCCGCACTCACCACTCAACAAATAAACACTCTTTGAAATATTCATATATATTTTATCTATTACTTGATAGATGAGTTGTCATTAATAAAGGCTGTTGCAACTATCACTGTCATACGAGAGATTCTATAATATACTTACAATTGATCCAGGAATGTGAAAAAAGAGTTTGGCTCTAACATTCTCAGATGAATTTGAAGACCAATGCAATGAGTCCAAAAACATGTTAAATTCTTTCACAAGAGTCTTAGCTAAGTCTATTAACTAAGGAGCATTGACTAAACTTTCAAAGACATCAGCGTGGTAAAGAAAGTTTACACTTGTTGGAAGCAAAGTTTATTACATGCATTATGGTAGCTATTAAAGAGTCAAAGTGCTTAGAGACCATGGAAACTGATAAGCTTATGGTTGATTATAAGTCCATGAACAATAGCTAACAAAGTGGCAAGAGCATTTGAAGAAAGTTCCTCAATTGATGGTTTCCATGACCGAGGACAAGGAAGATTCGAAAAAAAAAAGTAGAGCGCTAAAGAGGTTATGACCTAGGCTGAGATTTGAAGGTGAGAATGTTATAATAATGATGAAAGCAACCAAAGTTCTAGAGGAGTAAGTGGGTAAGGGTGGCAAGTAAGATATGAAAAATCAAAAATAAAATATTGTAATTACAAATAATATTATCATTTTGTTTTATGAAGATTGTAATCAAGTTGATGAGAATACTAATTTTATATAGAATCAAAATTATGAGTGAACAAAATAATAATTTGATTGTTCATGTACAAATGTCAAACAATCTATTATTTTAATTGAATATTAAGTATGTTGATGCCGAATGCTTAAAAAGCATGTGATAAAGATTATGCTTAGCTATGAAATTTGAGATTTAGTCATCTCCATATCTCCATCTTGTCAATATCCAATATTTATCAACCAAGCACATGATGGAAGAAAACTTGAGTTTATCTCTTAAAGGAAAACACTTGAGCATTTCACATCTTCAAATATTTAAATCAATACACAAATTCCTATAAAATAAGGAACTATGATTCAATAATGGTGAAGAAGTCTTTTATAAAAATTTTAAAGATATTTTAAGGTGCATTGCATTCAATGACCTCTGATGGATGCACCATATTCACAACAATAAATTGGCATTACATAATGCTAAAAATAGAGGCATCCCTAATATGATTTGTAGCTTATAAATTAAAAATTCGCCTAAAGAACTTTTGGATAAAGTATGAATTATGTTATCTACATACTTAAATGATGTTTAACAAAGAGCTTGAAGGGCATGCTCCACAAAAAAGCATAGAGTGAAAGGAATCCAAGCATCTCTTAGTTAAAGATTTTATGTTCTTTTGCACATACAAATATGCCAAATCAAATGAGAATGAAGCTAGATGACAAAGTGCCAAGTTTTTCATCATTAGATGTAATGCAGAGTCAAAGGCTTACAAGCATTTAATCTAATAATAAGAAACCTAAATGTGAGTCATGATATGGAGTTCAATGAATAGGAATCATGGAATTGACATAACAACAAAGATATTTCTCTCTTTAAAGAAGAAGATCAAGCAAACAAAAAGCAAAATCCTACACCGCCCCTATTACCTACAACTTCAAAAGATGGTACAAGGCAAATAGAACTAGAAAATTAAAATAGACCTATGAGTTAACCAATAATCTTTATATCATTCATCTTCCTACAAGTCAAGAATACTTTCTCCAAGGAGAAGATACATGATAAAAAGATTTATAGACAACTAAATAAATTCCATAGAAAGTAATAAAATGTGCGAGCTTATCAAACCTCTTGCAGACCATAAAGCCTAAATCTAATACTTAAAAAACATAATTGAAAACTTCTTAATCACTCATAATTAAATGGAATGTTAACCTACCCAAAGAAAATAAAAGCTAGTATTTATTAAGAAGCAGTAAAAAAATCATCCCAAACGAAGCCCTAGTATCATTAGCCTTAATCAAAAGTGGCCTCTCTCACAAAAAGGTAATTAAACTTGGTGAACACTCTCATGAAACCTTAAAATTAGGAAAATGAAGTACTTGCAAGAGGAGGAAATCTTTGAATAAAATCTTATCATTATTTTAATCTACCTCCTCTAAAGAAATCACCTCTTCCTTGACACACCAACAACAACAAAAAAAGCAAGAAGAAGGTGTATGCCATAAAGTAAGTGATGCGCATGAAACTCTTAGCAAAGTGCAATAACAGCAACAACAACACGCCTTTATGCCACTATGTAGAGTCGACTACATGAATCCTTTTTCTCCATTGTGTCATGTTAAGAGTCAAATTCTCATTTAAATCTATTAAATAAATATCATTTCTAATATTTTCTAACCAAATTTTTTTAGATCTACATCTACCTTTCTTAACATACGCCAAAGTGCAAGTAAAAAAACAATAAATTTGTGTCAAGTTGTTCTATTTTTGTCATTTTGATCTCTTAATTTCAAACTTAGGGGCTAAGCTCATGATCTTCCTAAATACTTGTAAAATTTTCTAAGATAAATATCAATATCATAAGAGTGTAATTTCCTTAAAAACACTAAAAAATACAGTAGAAATCAGGACAAGAAATCTCAGACAGCTCATGCTCCTCTCATGACCACATTTCCTATATATTATATTCATTTCAGCACCAAGAGTCCAAGTTCATAGTGTAATTACATACAAATGACATTCATAATTGATATAGTTCTTTAATTTTATTTATAAGCATGCCCTGCCAAATTTGTCCTTTATGTCCTTCTTACACTCCAAGCAAGAGAGGTAGATCTTCTTACACGTCTCTAGTTACAGTCCTTTGTTGTTTATTTTAATGAATAAAAATAATAATTATGTCAAAACGAAAATATTTAAGCAAGCAAGGCATCCAAAGCTACTCTGACTTGTTCAACGTTGATATCAATCGTATTCAAAGAAATAACAAATAAAGCTATTGTCACAGCTTGCTAGTGGCATTTGAGCAAGAGGACAACAGTGAAAAACTCACAGAAAACATAAGGTATTGAAGAATATTAAGGCTTCATTCGGGAGAGATTATTTTGTGTGGATGTCGAGCATAGCTCTATATCCGGATACCAATCAGAATGAGCCACATCAACGATACCGCGGGTTTAGGTATCTAGACGGGGTTCAGCTTCTGCACAAAATATTTTTTCTTATTTTATGAGGTTTTTTACTGCTTTCTAAAGCAGATTTTTAATACCAAAATGTATAATTCAATTTTTTTTTAAAATAAAAAGTTGTATTGAATGAAATTTAAATCAAGTAAATAATTTTTGGGAGATTTACATATATATAACCATATAATACTCTATTTACATATTTATTACTGAAAACTTTAATATTATATATATCCCACTCATAGTTCATTTTTATATTAAATATGACTGATATAAATGAAATATATGAGTGGTAGGAAGAAAATATGAGTGGCATATTTGATATTAAAATAATATGGGTGATATATATGTAATATTAAAATTTTATGTATTAGATATGTAAAAATGATGTTATAAATTGATATGGAGGTAAATTTCCCTTTTTTTATATGTACTTATGTAAATTGTACCCCACCTTTTGTTTTGTTCATCTTTTGTTTTGACTTGGCATTGCCTTCACATAATGGCAAAAGAGAAGGGAATAAATCTTCTCATGGCCATTTAAGTAATCATCTATACAGTAGCTTGCCTAATGAAATATTGGGGGAAGTTTTGGCTCCAAATCTTCATCCATGATTAAGCCCTCTCTTTCTTTTATTGGAAGTTCAAAAAAAAGAAACAACAACAACTAGAATTCAACATGTTAGAAGTGAATCCCTTCTTTGTTTTCTAATATTAATGTATAATTCAATAGGATGTCAATCTGATCTACAAGTAAAAGCACATTCAGATCTAATACAAATATGTGACACTCTGAGATGGCTCCCCTAGCTTGATTTCTTCTGAAGCATCAGCCCACATAGTACCAATTGTCTCCTCATAACTAGAACTGTAGAAAAGATCAGCAATTGATCCAAAGTCTAGTTCTAAATAGTTGGGATTCTGTCTTGGAACTCTGAGATCCAAAGACTCACCCAAGCTGCCATTAATGAAGCTCTGAGATTCGGTCTGATCTGTTGGCCGAATGGATACACAGTTGATGAAAGCCGATGAATGAACTCTTGGAACAACAGGTTGTGATGGAGCTGCAGAATGATTATCAGAAAGTGTTGCTTGAGCTTCCATCATTCTTTTCTTCAACTTAGTGTTCCAGTAATTTTTCACATCATTATCTGTTCTTCCAGGAAGCTTGGAAGCAATCACAGACCACCTAATTTAAAATTTCAAAAATAATTTACAACGGTCAAAAACAGTTCATGGTTCTTCTACCAAGTTTTGTTTTTGTTAATGTTGAGTTCATCTGTTCATGATAAAGCTTATTAGTTCAAAACTTCAAATGTAAGAATACCTGCTTCCTATCTTACTGTAGAGAGTGAAAATCATATCGTCTTCTTCCTTAGTGAAGCATCCATGTTTGATATCTGGTCTAAGGTAATTAAGCCATCTCAGCCGACAGCTCTTTCCACATCGCTTTAAGCCTTTATAAGACCCAAGCAAATCAAGCAAGTCTTTCAGGAATTTAATCAAATAGGAGAAATGCAGGAAAAGAGCAATTTTGTACTTTAAAGGTAATTAATGAAGAGTGAAGAACAAGAACAGAAAGGTACCAGCTTTCTTTGGAAGAGCAATCCAGTTTCCACCTGAGCCATGATTCTGGATGTAGCTTCTGAGAGCTGCGTCTTCCTCAGGAGACCATGGCCCCCTCTTCACGTTTGCTTTGTCGCAGCAAGGAGCTCTTCCCATGGAGAGAGAGAGAGAGAGAGAGAGAGAGAGACTAGTGAAGAAGATAGCCGAAGTCTTGCTTAAAAGGTAAGAGGAAGGGGCTGGTTTCTACTTCTAGAGAACAGCGTTTTTTGACCGTTTATTTTCGGGGATTTAAAAGTTATCATATTTATATATTTAGCATTTAAATTAAACATTTACTTAAATAACACTCAAATGTTTAAATAATATAAAAATATTATATCCTCATCACTCTCTCCCTTATAATCCTTACTATTTTCTCATCTCTTCTTCTTCATTCACACATCCTCAGTCCCACCAATATCCTTCTATTTACTTAAAGATTTAGGTCTCGTTTGAGACGGTTTTCTTACTGTTTCTTAAAACAGAAAAAGTTATTTTAAGAAGCAGTAAGAAAGTCGTCTCAAAAAGCCTTAGGCTTCATTTTGGACAATGTTCTTATTATTTTCTAAAGCAGTTTTTTAGCACAAAAAATTTTTAAACTAAAAATTTGTACTAAAAAACTACTTTAAAAAATAATAAAAAAAAGTTTTGCTAAATGAAATCTTAGATATTAAATATACAATTGTGATTATTTTGACTATTATGACATGTAAATCCCTTTTAGTTTTTGCAGCCTTGCCGGCTCATAAAGATGAAATTTTGGATTTAAATAAACAGCCAAGAAACATTCTTTTATAGTTTTATGCAGCATCAGCACCAAAGAAATATAATCAGAGAGAGACCATTAGTAAGGCTTTGGCCTTTGGGAAAACCGCACGTTCAAATAAGCACTTAATTTAACTCAGATCGAGTGGAAGTATCTATCATGAGATTTTATATGATTTTTGCATAATGAATGAAGCAATATATTAAATGAATGAGAGAGATATATTGGATGCTAGCATATGGATTTATGTGTCTTAGGGTGAAAAATGGAGAGGCTTTGATGAATTAGATTGGGTGGAGGAATTTATTAGTGGTGATTACAATCACACAAAAAATAACAATTTCAAATATTATAATGAGTAAAAAAATAATATCATTTTAATTATTGTTTTTTCGAGAAAAGAACTTGTTATTTTTTATAATTGGTTAGTTGAAAAATGCTATAAAATTTTAAATCTCACCAATTATTATTGCTTATGAGACCATCACATCAACTGCAATACTTAAACAGTCATTCAATATTAATCATAGCCTTGACTTTTAGTTTTATTTTTTTTATTTATAGTATAATAAAAACAAAAAAATCAATAAATAATTTTGTAATTTTAGGCATCCAACCTATATACCAATCAATTATCTTGCCAATTATAGCATCTTGCAAATTTTAAAATGTGAAAAAAGAAAAAGTTCTCAACTAATCAGTACTTAAATATCTCTACACTAAGCTCTATCTTGAATTTTTTATTTTTTTTTCTAGATATTTAAAAGAAAACTAAAAGATCATTTATGATTGAAATAGATGATTTTCTATGATGTGTTTTATATAATTATGATAGCCACATTGATTACTTATAGAAGAAGCATTTCTTTCTTTTGATGTTGACCTCTAAATTGTCTTTGTTAGAAGACTTTGGCCAATAATTAAAAATCAATGTGGTGGATATATACCTCATTTAATTTTAATTTTTTACTTTTTTTATTTGTTTAATTTATAAATATTAGGCAAACTCTCATGAAAATTGAATGCATTGTTGAGTTTTGTTTGCTTAGTTGCAAATATTTGTGAAGGCTTGGTGGTTTGATAATTGGAGAATTTAGATGAGTTTTTTTTACTTTTCTTAGTTAGTTTTATAATTATTTAGAAAATTCCTAAAATAAAAAAAATTTCTAAAATGATGATTATATACCCTTTAGTGTACTATTGATCCCACAATTAAAATAAAATAAAATAAATAAATGCAATATATATAAGGTTTAAATAAATTTACCATTTCAAATATATAAATTGGTAAATTCACAAAAATTAACATTTTAATAAAATGTTGATTAAATTCAAAGATAAAGTCTGAATCATACACTAATTTTATGTTATTCACTTGATAATCAATGCATCCTAATTTGATAAATTTAGATAAAAAAATAAAATATGAAATTAAGTGAGACTTGATAAATTGAATTTAATGAATTTATAATAATTTAATTAACCATCAAATGATAGACCTAATTAATAGTTTGGTAAAATTTAAACTATCAAATATGTAAGAGAATGTTAAAATCAATTAATTACAATTATAAATATATTTTGATTAATATTGAATTTTAAATTAAAAAGTGATATTAATAAATTCTTTTCATTTGTTGAACCCCTTTTGGAGCAAATCAATTTCTGACCTACCATATAGTCACTTAGTTTAGATTCAAGCCTAGAAGGTCCATTCTTAGTGATGGGATTGAGTACTCTTTTAATGAGATTAATAGAGAGCAAAATCTATAGATTTTTAATTAATTTAATATTTTTTTATGGAGCTTATAATAGAATGATGAGAGGTTTAGAATGGCATATTGGTAGGAATGCCAACACTAATCCAGTTTGGGTTGATTTCAAAGATTACTTAACATAATGATTTTTATGTGGGATAAATGTGAAGAAATTATGGTGAAAGATTAACTTAGGAAGTGAATTTGTAACCTAGAGTTGATGGTAAACTTCAGTCGAGTTTATGAGGATGTCAAGGCATAGGGAAGAAGATTAAGTCCGATACATCCTCAAAAAATAATCTTGATCAGGCACGAATCTCGAGGAAAAATCAAGTTGGAAACTTCCAAAATTAAAATTGGGAACATCTGAACTCTGATTTCAGAAAACTTATAGTCGAATTGAATGTCTCGAGAATACAAATCCAACGACACCAAAATCGACTCAATCTGAGTCCAAATGGGTCCAAATCAAGGGCTCGAAGCATTGTTGGAAGGTTCAAACCACAAATTGGGTCACCAAACGTGACATGCTTATAATTGAATCGAGCGGCTCGACGAGATGAATTCAACGAGCCCAAGATCACAGAATTCTAACATCATTAAGACTTCCAAATGTCTAGCGAACGGTCTACAATCAATGGATTCAATATGGGTCATCCATCTAAACCACTCCCCATTTATCTTTGATCCTCCTCCTATTTAGGGGCCATGCTACTCTAGGAAATCTATAAATAGACACCTCCTTCCTCTTGAAAAGGGACCCTAAGCCTAAGGAGAAAAGAGATAGATCAGAGATCACTCTTGCCTCCTTACCTCCTTAACCATCTTTCGTCGGACCACCGCCTAAGGCCCTGGGCTTTGTCGGACCACCGCCCGAGGCCCTGAGCTCCCCCGGACCACCACCTAAATCCCTGAGCTTCGCCGAACCACCTCATGAGACCATGAGTTCCGTTAGACCACCACTTAAGGCCCGAAGTTCTGTCGGACCACCACCTGAGGCCCTTACTTCTACCGGACCACCACCTTATGCCCATAGTTCTACTGGATCACCACTTGATGCTTGAAGTTCTACCAGACCATCACTTGCCGCCCAGAGTTCCGTCGAACCACCATCTAATGCCGGAGGACCACCGCCCAATGCAGAAGTTCTTCCAAACCACCGCCAGGTTACCAACTAACGTCTGAATTTTCAACTAGCACAAGACTTCTCCCAATCCACTAAATGACGCTGGACGTTCATCCCCATTTGTCACTAGATTTCAACCATACGATTGTCATTTGTAATCTGATCGCCCTCAAGGATGAGTCAGCACATTGTAATCTACCCAAACACTAGAGGAATCATTTAAAACTGGGCCAGACCCCGTGGTTTTTCACCTTTCTAGGGTTTTCCACATAAAAATATCTTTTGTTCTCTGTGTATGAGCTGGATATCTGTACAACGCTAAGACGTAGTATTTTAAATATATCGCCACGTATATTCTATCCCGCAAAAAGGTCCAAGAATTCCTTGGTTGGGTCAAGAACTATCTAGAAGTTTTATAATAGTTTAAAGATTTTGGTTGCTAGTTTATAATGTAAGACAGTAAGAGAATGTTTATGGTGTCTAGAAACAATTGAAAAGTTTCGAATGTGTGCTAAAGATGAATAATGAATAATATAAAAAAAAATAAAGATGACTATCTAATCTAAACAATAGGAAGACACACATTTGAAGCCACCAACTACCACACAAATGAAAAACATTTTTCTTCACAAAATTATTTTATTTCAAAAAATTAAAAATTACAATGTAGATCAACCCATATTTATAAGCATTACAAAACTCTTATGCAACCACTTATGGAGTGAAAAAAAGTGGAGGGAAAAAATGAATAGGATGCCATTAATGATAAGTATTCCAATCACCTATTTTTAATAATTCATCCATACATAACCATATAAAGACTGATCATAAAAATTTTTAAATGAAAAAAAAATTATAAATATGGGTTCTTTATTAGGTTAATGATTGGGTTCTTGTAATTGGAGATTTTTTTTAATCTTTCTTTTACATTTGGGCTTTAAATCTTGCTATTAAATTTTTAGTTTGATTATCTCCATCCACATGTGTGCTACATTACTTAGCATGCATCTTGTGCCTCTACAACTCTTAGAAGGTTTTAAGACCACTTCACAATACCTTTTAACTCATCGAGCTTCTGCTGCTTCAAATTACTTGAGCCAAGTCTTAATTAACCAAAAAGTGACCTATAATAGCTTGAGGTTATTTAGGACATAGGTTGCTTAGCTAGACCTAGATAATTAACCTTAAGCCAACTTGACCCATCTCACCATCTCCTAACAAGAACCAAGTGCTTGTTCAATAGTGTGACCCCCTAGTTCAATATCCACCTTGCTAATATGGTTGCTTTATTAATAGTCTTTTTGTTTGTATTTTATTTCACTTTTTTCTTATTTCGTCCAACCATTGGAATAGAACTACACCTCGTTGGCAATGATAACTTCTTGTGCTAACTTCTCATGTCATAATATGTTTGTAATAAATTTGCCCCAAATTTCACTCTCACTTCACATATTCCTTTGCGCAATTCTATTGATTCCTCTCTATTATCTAGAGTTAAAACTGTGCTAATTAACTCGATCCACATTAAAATCTATACATCTCCAAACTTCTTTATCAATTGCTTTACTTAGATTTCGTTTGGGGCAACTTTCTTATCGTTTTTTAAAGCAATTTTTTAGTACAAATTTTTTTGAATTAAAAATTTTTATATTGAAAAATTGCTTTAGAAAACAGTAAGAAAGTTGGCTCAAACGAAGTCTTAGACTTCATTTGGGATGGCTTTTTTACTACTTAAAGAAGTAAGATAGTCGTCACAAAGGAAGCCTTAATAGATATGCTAGCTACTATGAATAATCACTTCAGGAAAGTCAGCAATTTATGGTGGATTTGTTGCGGAAATATTTTTCTGCGAAATTGCAACATAAATATTCGTCATCTTTTTTTTTTTTTGCAGCAGCAGATTTGCAGCGCAAATTTCGATGCAAATCCGACACAAACAACCCAATCTAAACTGACTAACTGTTCATTGATTAATCCTTCAATTAATTAAGTTTTTACTTGATTGCATGCTTAGGGTGCACACACCACCTAGTCTTAGGGATCTCCTAGATTTAGGAATTGATTGTGAATGTGTATGAGCATGCATGTATATTAGGGTGCAGTTTTGTCTAAGGGATGTTGGGCAATCATATTAAATCTTCTATGCCTTGTTAGGAACCTCCCCGAATTCTGGCAGTCCGCCCAACCTATTAGGGTATAGTTCTGTCAAGGGGATGTGCAATCTCTAGGAAAAAAAATCTATTTTTAAGCCTAATTTTTAAATTGCTTCATTTTGATTCAAGAATTAAATCGAGTCAATTAGCATGCATCGCATTAGTAACACTAACTGGCCATTTGTTTCATTTTTTCGTTTTGTTCTTGATCACGTGCAACATTGCTTGGCTTTTTCGGCGACGTTCCATGTGCCTGTGGCATCGCCTCCTTCAACGATGTTCCTTCTATTGCATCTAAAGTTCCTCGTTCGCAACCACTGTCTCATCTCTTGCTCAACCTTGCTCGGCTCCTTCCACAATGTTCCTTCCTTTTGCGTCGAATTAGAGCTTGCTCGTTGAGAATGTATCCATCTTTCTTCCTTTTGTGCGCTTTATGGTCCAAAAATGTATCATACGAACTCACACCTTGTTGTTTTTCTGTGGCAGATGAATTTGAGCAAAAGGGAGCTTGGTCGTTGCAAATGTATCAGTCTTTCTCCCTTTTGCGTGCATCTTCGTTCAAACCCTAATCTATTGTCACCGTAAGGTATGAATTTTGATGATGCTTCTTTGTTTATAAGACTAGAGAGGGAGTTGAATTTAAACTAGAATTGTAGATGTCAATCTTACAGTCTAATGGTATGGATAGTGACTTTGGGTGAACAATTCACTAATAAGAGTACATGTTTTGGATATGATGAGCCTATTGTTTATAATGATAGTTAGATAGATAGAAATATTATTAGCATAATTCATGTTGGATGGTTGAAACTTGAAAGGGAGGAATACATCATGCATATTATGTGATAGAAAATTTTATAAGATAGTGGCGAGATCTGCAATGCTTTATGTTGTAGAATGTTGACCATTAAAAGAGAAGCATAATATTAAGTGTTGTTGAGATGATGATGCTTAGGTGGATGAGTTGTTTTACCCTTAGAGACATGATACGAAATGAGAATATACGTGAAAAGATTAGAGTAGCTCCATTGGAAGATAAGATTAGAGAGAGTCTCCTTAGATGATTTGGTCACATAAAAAAGGCAACATTCCAATGACTCAATTGGGAAACTATATGTATTTGATTTGACTTGTGTTATAAAAATAGAGGCAGACCTAAAAAAGATCATAATATTAAGTTAAGTATTGCAGAGATTAATAAAAAAAATAAAAAAAGTGTTGCAAAGATAAAAATAATAATAATAATTATTATAATAAATAAATAAATAAAGTGTTTTAAAGATAAGAATGAGTGACCACAATAATCATTATTTTACATTAAGCAAAAGGGAGAGGAAATCACCATGGACATGTTGCAAGATGATTCATTTGTACGTTACACTAATCGACACACTCTTTTATTGCCAAAAATACAATCATTCTTGAACTCAATAAGTTGAGGTAGAGTTTTATGGAAGAAGAAAAGATGACAATATCAATGTGGGACAAATGAAAAAGTATAAAATTCGAAACTATTTTATATCTCACAATTTTATGGATATTCAAAACTATAAAAATCGGATGTATAACCTATTTTTGCCTAGACGCAAAGACATTAACATATGAATTTATGAGTAGAGAATTATCTCATTCAAGCATACTATCAATTATCCTCATATATCAAATGGAAGGTTTCATAGTCTAAGTTCCAAATACAAAAATTAAGCTTATCTCATACCAAATGAGATTATTGTTGTTCAATGTCTTAAAAGGATTTACAACTACATATGTTTTTTATCTTCTAGCTTTGTGGCTTTATTAATACTTTTTAAAACAATTTTTTAATACCAAAATTTCTTAAACTAAAAATTTTTGTATTAAAAAAATATTTTAAAAAACAATAAGAAAACTATCTCAAACAAAACCTAAGTTTGGAATGTAAATAAGTCAAATATATTCACAAGCATCTCAAACTCTACTCATTAACAAGCTCACAATATGAGATAATCAAGCCACAAATTTGGGCTTGCGCTTACCTGCTTAATTCATGTGAAGCCGCTCGTTCATATTTAAAATATATTTTAAATTAATTTTAAATAATATAATAAAATATATGTGCTTTTTTTTTAATTATCTCAATTAAAATTCAAGCGTTTCGAACAATAAGCTCAACTACTCAAGTAATCGAGCCAAGCTAAAGCCTAATAAATTTCGAAATACCCGAATTCAAGCACAATAAATGAGCTTGATTCAAGCTCACGCTCAAAATAAAAAAATAAATGAGCTTAGACAATTACACCCACCCAAATAATTTCATTTCAACAAGAAAGTAAAATAAAAAGGATAAAATATCAAACACGACCGCCAAAATTGACACAAAAACATAGGTTCTGAAAACAAAGCAGATAGAAAATTTAGGCTTCGTTTGGGACGGCTTTCTTCCTGCTTCATAAAGCTGCTTTCTAGAATAAAAATTAAAAATTTTATACTAAAAAACCGCTTCAAGAAGCAATAAGAAAGCCGTCCCAAACAAAGCCTTAGTCAGTAGCATTTTCCAAAGATATGTGAGACCCTAAGAGAGAAACTTTAGCATATTACAGCACTTGAAACAAAAAGGTCCAATTTCCTGTGATGCAATTACAACTTTTTGCTTTAAAAATTACTAAGCTAGAATGAAAATTTAGCACTTCCAATGGCAGAATGATTAGGCATTCCCCTAATTAAGAACATTCCATATGCAGAAAGTGTACGATGCACTGATTATATATCACACAGAGGACAATTTGACTTACGAAGAAGCCCTAGCTCCATCAGTTTCTCCTCATTTTGGACCTTGCATATCTGGAAAAAAAAAAGGAGATTTTAATAGAGTTGGACAAGATAAGAAGATAAAATGATCAAAACGATTCATTGACTTTTTATGAAAAATCAAAATATTCTTCAACTATATTAAATTATTATTTAGATAATTCAACTCTTTAAAGATGAACCAAAATAATCTCTGATATGACTATTTTGATTCATTTTTAAAGACTTGAGAGAACAAAACGGCCCTTTAATATAGTTTAAGGCTTCGTTTCTGCTTCTTAAAACAGTTTTCTAGTATAAAAATAAATTTTATACTATAAAGTTATTTTATAAAGCAGTAAGAAAGTCATCTCAAAGACTATTTTGTTCCTATAAAAAGAGTCAAGAGATCATTTTGATCGTTTCTTCTTAAATGGAATAATTAAATGGAGCAACTTACAGCACTACGATGACAAAATTTCAAAGAATGTAGATTATGAAAAGATCAATAAAGAAACGAAAAAAAATATATATAAATTTTTATTCGAGGATGGTGGGATACTCGATATGCATTCCACCACGATCAGACGAGTCTATTAAAGTGCCTTCCAAGCTTTCCATCGCAGCAGTAGAGGATTCAACGTTCTGCACCAAGAAATTTATTGATCTGAATAAGAAAGGGTTGGTGATTCAATATTTCAATGGAGTAACTTCTTCAATAATGGCACAAACATTAAGTACTAATTCTGCCTTCTGGGAAGTTTATGCTCATCATCATATGTAAAAAGAGTTTTTCATATATATTTTTTTTCTTTTACAAACAGGAAGTCAAATTTATGGGCACAAAACAATCAACAGAAATCAGCCCAAACGATTACTTGAAAATAAAATCATATAAATTTCATATAAATGAACGTCGGTTTCATTAGTAGGCAGGAACTTCCAGTAAAGACTTTATGAGTCTTAGAGGTTTAAGCTTCATTTGGGATGGCTTTCTTACTGTTTCTTAAAGCAATTTCTTAAAATAAAAATTGAAATTTTTGTACTACAAAATTGCTTTAAGAAGCGGTAAAAAGTTATCCCAAACGACTGCTTTCTAAAGCAACTTTTTAGTGCAAAAATTTTTTTAACTAAAAATTTTTATATTAAAAAGTTACTTTAAAATCAGTAAAAAAGCTATCCCAAACGGAGCTTCAATGTTGGGTTTCATACAACCAAATTTTTTAAATAATCACCACAGTCTTCTGAGATTTAAAAAATAATAATAAATCTAAAAGAGATGCAAAATTTTACGTAAATTTGCATTGGTTAAAGACTTAAAGATGAAGATACCTCGAAGTCGGCAAAAGCAACAGGCATTCCCCATTTCGCTCTCATTTTAAGTGTTTGGAAACCAGAAAACCTTAAATACCAAATTATTAAAAACCAGATCATTAAGCAGAACCTAGCAAAGCAAAAAGATAACAGTGAGAGGCACTCAAATGGAAGATAGACTTACTTCGATAAAGCTTTATTTAGCTCTGTTTCAGAACAATTTGGCCCAAGATTTGCAATAAACAAAGTAGAACAAGGTGGAATATTCCGTGTCGTCTTCTCTGACTGTGATAATAAATGGTGAAAACTGGTGAAAATGGGACCGATTTTAAAATAGAACAATTTCTATGAAGGTTTTTTTATTTTTTTTCTGGCAAGAAGAAGAATACGGTCACATCTCTTTGAAATAGAAAAAACTTTATCAATATGGGGAAAAAATATGAAATTATACTTCTAAAAAAAAGGTTCATAGTAACATTGTGTGGCCCCAAGAAAGAGTTCTTTGAAGCACAGCAAACTAATAACTGCATGACCCACAACATAAAATAACTATAACAGCGAAACTGAAAATAATATTGAAGGGAGGCACACAACTAGTGATTGAAATGCAAACTATAAACAAAAAATTATAGGGAGATTTACATAAATACCACTTTATTTTATGGTATTTACATATCTAACACCTAAAACATTAATATTACATGCCTACCATCCATAGAACAAATTTGGGTGCATGAAATGAAATATTAGTTTATAAAATGGTATGAATGGTAGAAATGAATTATATGAGTGGTATATTTGATATTGAAATTGTATATGGGTAATAGATATGTAATTTTAATGTTTTAGGTGTTAGATATGTAAATAGCACAAAATAAAGTGATATGTATAACATCACAATAAATAAAAGAGGATAGCTAGGAAATTAAAGTGCAAACACAAGCCTGCAAGAACAAAGCGGTGGTAGAACTAAGAGCTGCGTGCCCATAATATAGGATTTGCTATGCAAAACCGCCGAAGAATAGCAGAGAAATCTAACAGCCAAAGAAGTATATGCCATAAACAGAAGCTGACTCAGCTCGTAGCAGAAAAAAACTGTAGCAGACCTACATAAATAGACTGAGGTGCACAACAGCTACAAGCTGCATGCTTTTAAGATATAAAAAAATTATCTTGAAAAGTCTCGAAATACAAACAACAAAGGAGAATGGCAAGGAAACCTAAGGAAGAGGCTACACAATAAGTAGAAGAACAAGAAGAATGACATTAAAAAGAACAACGTAAGTTAAGCATGCAGATTTAGATCATCACTTTCTATTTTAGCTGTGAGACAGGCCACTAACCTGCAATCAGACCATATGCCATCTCCTAGTTGAAACTTGATCGCGCTAGTTCTATGTCATCGTTTTAGGGGTCATTTGAGATCACTTTCAACATGAAACAAAATATATTTGATATTACAAAAACATAATATTTTTTATTTTATTGACTATCGAATAAGTTGATTTATATGGAAGTGATGACAATTGCCAGCATGGCAGTGGCAGCAGCAGGCTAGGTAGGCGATCACAGCTGCAGCAGTAGTGGTGGCAGTCGGTTGTGAAAGTTATTTTTATTTTAAAACGACTTAATTTATTTTTAAAAATAAAAGATAAAAATAATTAAAATACACTAAACAAACATTATTTTAAAAACAAAGGCAAAAATAAAAAAACAAAAGTGATCCCTTACAGACCCTTAATTTCAATGTAGTTATCTCTTGATGTCGATACCAGAACACATGACGACAGACCCTTAATTTCTATGTTCTTATCTCTTGATGTCAATACTAGAATTTACATGCTACGATCACTTCATGCTTCAAGAAAGAAGAGAAAAGATTGTTTCTTTGAAACACCAAGCATAAGCACGTAGTGCTTCAGAAGTTGAGCACAAATATGCTTATGCCATGTGCCAATCTCATCTAACTAAGAAGGCAGAGAGCAAACTAATCATTCCATCCCATGCAATAAGCCATAAAATTAATATGAGGGTTAAGTTCAAAGCTATGGCCTCATCCAAGCACAACATTTCAACGTTATGGAATCAAGCCAATTGGTAAATTGCCATTATATGCTAGAAAATTAAAATGAGGACACAAATACAGCACGAGTTGAACGTAGTAGAATCAGGCCGACATAAAGCCTCTCATGATCATGATTAGACCACCATGCCAAGAAAAATGAATGTGTAGCAACTGGAAGGAATTAATATTTTGAACCAGGATGATTAGACTGAAATTTCAATGTCATACAAAGAAAATCAACCAAGAAACCTATGATGCATCGAAATAGACATGTGCATAGATATGATACAACACAAACAAGGGACATATTTATTATTGAAAATATAGAGCACATGTACACATTTAACATTACATAATTAAATTTTAAAATTAATATATATTACTTACACATTAAATGAATATGAAATGAATTCATTTAATTATAATTTTAATTAAAATGCTCATAAAATAAGGAATATATTTAAATTTATTAAATACCTTAAACTTAATTGAAAAAGAGACGGTCACATATATTATAAGTTAATTGTTTTGAAGGTGAGAAAATTGATTTTATTATATATATATATATAAAATTAAAAAGTCAAAAGGAAAATGGAGCGAAAATAAGTAAAATATAATTTGTGTTAAGTAGCCATCAAATTATTTACTATATTTTAAAATAAAAAAAATATATAGCTTAACTTACATTATTATATAATATACTTCTAAAGCTAAATTTTATTCATGAAATATGAGTTGGACATGTATGAATTTTTTTTTTTTTTGGTTAGACAAAGAGATGGTGTGTTGGACACATCTCAAACACGCATTGCGTAAGTGTACAAGTCATTCATGTGTCCTACATGACACGCTTCCATCCATTTTGATGTTTTAGTGCATGCATAGCAAGAAAATCTAGTGCTCTGCTCTCCTCCACATTCACCAATAATGCTATCTATACCACCTCTTCATCTCTAAGCGGGCACACAAATATATCGACTGAAGGACATGAGACAAACTTGAAGAAGTAGATTTAGGAGAGAAATTGAGCAAAAAGGTTATATGGACTATTAAAACAATCGATATGACAAATAAAGCTAAATATCTTGATGAATGATGGTAATCAGAAAGAAAGACTTCCATTGAGACATTCTCTTTGGCCACCAACAGACATTATACAGACTCAAAAAAAACCAAGTTCACTTTTTTCTTTTTTTATTTAGGAATACAAAATTCCAAACCAGACTCGTTTTAAAGAATTCGCTTCATTTTAATGCTTTAGAGCTATCAAATACATTTACACACAATGGCATGCACGGTACAAAAAAACTTGAAAAGGAACACTGCATGCATAGGACTTGCCCTGTGAGACACAATCACGCAAAGATACAGCAAAATTCATATGAAGGACATTTTTAATGGAAATGATGGCATATAGTTGCTGAGGTAAAAAGAACAAATTAAAAAAAAGGTAATGGCATATAACCATACACAAGGAACTTGTTGTAAAGTTCAAGATCATATTTTCAAGCATAAAAACTAGTAGCTATATAAAGCAAAATTAGAGAAGATAATACAGAATAATGAGAAAACAATGATTTAGTGTATAACTAGAAAAGAGTAGCATAACTTGCGTCCATTTGCATCCAGCGTATGTCCATGGCCATATCAAATTGTTCGTAGAGTGTCAGCAAATATCTTAG
>NW_021318728.1:219214-230851 GCF_001605985.2 Dendrobium catenatum
ATTATGAAGAAACAGGCCGATGGGCATAGGAAGGACATCCAGTTCGAAGCAGGAGAGAAAGTGTTCTTAAAACTCCGACCATACCGGCAGAAGACAGTGGCCAACAGAAGAAATGAAAAGCTCGCCCCAAGATATTTTGGACCTTATGAAATATTGGAGAAAATCGGAGCAGTGGCATATCGACTTAAACTACCACTCACGGCAACTATTCATCCGGTTTTTCATGTGTCACAGCTGAGAAGAGCTATTGGAGATTACACAGCCAGCTCGGAGCTACCAGCCACACTGACATAAGAGTTAGAGGTGATTATGGAACCCTTAGAGTTGATGGGGGTTCGTCAGAAAGAAGAAGGGGCAAAAGAAGTACTGATCAAGTGGAAAAATCTTCCAGACTACGATGCCACGTGGGAGCTGTACGAAAGGGTGAAGCAACAGTTTCCTAGTTTTCACCTTGAGGACAAGGTGATTCTTTGGGAGGGCGGTATTGATACGGCGGTTCCTTTGGAACCGCCTCAGCCAGCCCATCATGGGCCGGCATGTTTTGGGCTCTAGATTCTCTTGTCTAGAGATTTGGGAGAGACGATCCTTCTCTCGAATTGAGGATCACTTGTATCTTGCTTTCGTATTGTTTTTTATTTGTTTCCCTTGTTGCAATCTATTATTTTGGGCTGATTTCGCCCAGATTTTGGCTTATTTCTCGCTGTTTTGTCTCCAATTAGTAATAGGTTTGCATGCGAACTCAAGTATTCCCTTAGGGTTGCTTGCGAACTCAAGTATTTCCTATCAAACTGCCTTTATAAAAGCACCCCATTCTCATCTATATGAAATATGATAATATGCATGCATACCATCAAGGCATCAACGATGTGCAAACAAGATTTTGTAAATAAAGGCACTATTAAGGAAAACACTGCAATGATCTGTCAAGGAATCATGCACATTAATATATCTTCATGATGGCTGAAATGTTCTTAAGCTATATTAATATATTTCAAGAAACAAACTACAATCTCGCAAAAACGAATCTGGTAAAAACCCATCTTAAAGGGTTAAAAAACACAAAAATTCTGTTTATTAATTACCCACAAAAGAATCAGGCCATTGGCGCACGTCCTTTAGCCAAAGCAATTAATATTTCTCTCAATGTGATAAATTCATAGTTAATAATAACAAAATTCCGTATGTGATAAATGAGTCAATAACAATTAGATAAACTCTTCTTCAGAGAACCAACTGAAGCACAAGAAGTAAACCAGCATTCCTTAATTTCAAATAATTTGACTCAAAAGCTAAAAAATTGACAAATACTTACATCTAGAGCAGCTCTACCATTCGTCAACTTACCCTCTGCCTCGCCACTGGTAATTACATGGCATACAAAAAGAAAGCTAATTCAGGATACAACAAAACAAAAAACCAGCATCAATGGCACCAGAAAATAATAATAATATAATAACAAACTATAATATCAATACTAGAATCTTCTAAAAATTCCAACTATAATCATGTGCATCTTGAAGTGCATTTGAACCTCTGTGTGGCAGCTAAGGCGCCCTTCTTGTGTGAATTATCATTTTCTGTGTCCGATGATGCATCAGATCCAACATCTCCTGAACGTGCAAATGTGTCAAACCAAAGTGCAAGTGAGCAGTAGAACGATGTTCTGGTGACTATCAGTTCTCATGACTGTCAAACAAGTGAAATCTAGACAGCTATACTTGTCAAAACTAATAATTGAACACGTTAACAGTTAATCTAAATGGAGTTGCATATAATGAAAGAAACAAGGGCCAGCACGAGCGGAAAAGGCCAAGGACACTCCAAAATGTCTTAGGAGAGTCCATGATATATAACTAAAGTACCATCATCTGTCCAGTCATTCTGATCGTCTTCTTGCACTTTTGCTCGCTTGTCAATGACCGAATAAGCAGAAGCCCCTGAAAATTTAAAATTGGTGCTCAGTTTATGTAGAAACCAAACCTTCCGAGAAAGTAAAGCTACTTGAGAGCAAGACAACAACAGGAATCAAAAAAGCACTGAGGCTTGTAACCATGTTGCTAATTGAGTGTGAGACAGCAACAACAGGAACTACTAGATCATAGAAACTAGTATAAAATCACTCCATGGCACTTTGGTTGATAAGACTACCTCTTGAGCGTTTCTTTGAATTTGATCTCGCCAGCTCAATGTGTAGGGTGGCTCTAGTCTCAGGATCAAAAATGGTTCTCTAAATTCAAATGTGATCAAAGTCAAACTTATGATTATAAGAAATAACTGATAAAAATTAAAAAAATGCGATATTATCAACAGAGAATCAAATATCCAATCAACTAAGCTGACAAATGAGGGCATGAGATATATTTCTTACTGTCTTTTTTTTTTTTCCTTTAATGATATGTCAAACTAACCTGATGCTTATCTCCAGCAATCAATTACTTTCTCTATCCCACAACAATAGCTAGCTAATCAACAACTAAAAAGATCAAGAGTGTGAAAACTGTACCGAATGTAGAATAGGAAGGAGAGACTCAGAGTACAAAATGGATCAACCATGGTTGAATTGGGAGTTGAACAAAATGATGTAATAAATACTAAAATTATTTAAATAAGTCAAAATGACATAATAATGATGTAATAATGACACAATAATGTAAATTTGTAACTAAAGATAAACAAAACTCATACACAAATAAAGTATTCAGTAAATTTAAATTTAAAAATATTCAATCTTTAAATTTAGTTCACATTTAATATAAATTTAATTATATATATCCTAATATATTTAATATAAATCATTGCTAAATTTTTTTAAATATTTAAAAATAATTTACACCTATATATAATATACTGAGTCCATATCATAAATTTACACCTACAGATCATTCACGTTAGATCATTTATATTTAATAAATAAATAAAACTAAATTTTCATAATATATATAATTAAATAAATAAAAAAATTAAATACAATTAACTAAAAAATAAGTAATGTTCACATTATAAAATTAATGTAAAAATCTCTTAAAAAATATATAGTGCATGCGTTATGAATTTGAGAACTTTAAGTTAGTTATTTAATGTCACATCACTAAGAAACTTTATCTTAATATTATTTATATACTTTTTTTATAATAAATGCTTTATTAACTCATATGAAGTTGTGGGACCATGTGAAAATGCTTGGCTAGTGGTTGAATGGCAAATGATTATTACAGGACTTTAATTATTGCTCATTACAAAATCATGTTAAGTTCAATATTTTATTCTATATTTTATGCTAAACTTATTAAATTAATTTATTTAATTGTTTAAATAGGATAGAAAGTGAACTGATTGGTTCTAAGAAATACGGATCGATTCGATGATTCACCTAGGTAATTCTAATAAGTTCTTACGGTTTGATGTAGGGGCAGTTCTTAAGATAGACCTTACTAGTCATATGATCGATCCACAGTCAAATAGGTCAAACTCGCCGGTCCGGTCCAATTTTCAAAATCATGAAAATACTATCAATGCTTAAAATGTAGAGCACGTGACTACAAAAAATAAAACAGAAAATATTGTTTCAATATGGAGCAAAGAAATGTCAACATTAAGCTTCAAATTACATGAAGCTCCCTGATAATCTCAAAAATCCCCAATGTAAGTCCCAAGCCAAATAAGAATGATTAAGGCTAGTATTAGGTTGACATCCAATCATAAAATGAAAGCTAAAATTCATGTATTCTAACATTGGCAAGTATTAGGGCGATATGCCAAAGCTATGAACCATTATCTAACTATAATGTAGTTAGATATGACAGGCAATGCTTATGCTGATGCTTTTTATTTTGGGTTATAAGTAAACTTAAAAAACTAGTTTTAGTATGAAATGAATTGACTACAACAAAATAATTAAGAAAGGATAATTATAGGCATGATTTTATCAACAAGTTGGTTATAGTAAGAAAGGATTCAGCACAATTATAGAATAAAAGATAAAAAATGTGATAGGACAATTTATGCTTGATTTTGCAGTAACACAAGAATGTGCAAAAGTGATCCTAATTTTAAGAAATGTGAAAAACATTAATCTCTCTCTCTCCACACACACACACACACAAATATATATATATATATATATATATACATACTTGAAAGGATAAAAAAATAATTTGACAAAATTGTAACATGAATCCAAGAGAAATTAGACCATACAACATAGACAGATCAATGGATGTATGTTATAAAAGAAAAAAATAAAGTAATTAAATTAAATAATTTCCCGAGATAAAATGAAAAAACTTTAAAAAAGTAAGAAGTGAGTCTACAATGATATATTTTTTACGAATTATAACTTTTGAATTGAACCAAATCTAGCACAGAATAAAATGTGCATTTATATAAAAAAATTAAAATATATCCAAAAAGTTGAACAAGTCAAGAAAACATTCAAAACAATAGAAGACTTAGCGATAGAGTGAAAGTGTAGAAAAGCTTATCAAAAGAAATTTGTTTTCAAAGAATGGTAGAACATGAATTATCATCAAGATATCCAATAATGATATAAGGAGGCTACAGATGTTGCAAAGGAAGAAAGCAAAGCTAAAGCTAAAAGTTGTGAACAACATTTATAACAGGCAAGGCACTGGTGATGAACAAAAAGATGATATATCCCAAACAAAACAAAAAAATATGTAAGGATTTTGATCACATTATGTGTGTTAGGAGTGAAGATAATAAAAACACAATAAAAATGAAGACGTTACGGATAATAAATTATTAAACGAGAACTTTCAACAACAATTTGTTTAGAATAACAAAAACAATAGAATCATAAAATACACTATACAACAACTTGAAAAAAACAAAGTCAACTTTGCTTTCATATACGATAGACAATAACATTTGGAGGGCCAAGAGAGATGTTTGAATAGTTTCATTGATAAATTACACTTATGAAATATTAAAAACTAAACTGATATCAAGATTGATGAAGAAATATTTTGAAACTAATCTTAACAACAACAAAAAATGTTTATAATTGTGGTGATTAAAAAGGAATCAAAGCTACGAGTAATAAAATGCATTATGAAAAGGGGGTAACTGAATATTAGCTTTGAAAAACCACAATGATATTTCAGAATTAATTTGCCTTATGCTAATAAGATCTATCATGAAGGCAACTGCTATAATGAGACAATTAACAAAAAAAAAAGACAGGAGCATTTTTATGTGTTACATTAATCTTAAAAAGGCATAATAATTGAATACCACCATAAAAAGGAAAAAAGGATCAAAATATATTTATGTTATTAAAATCGTATATGATGGAACCACTACAATTTTAGAACCAGTGTCTACGAGTTCTACTCACAGTTGAATTGCATCATCTCTTTTGCATGATATATGGAGATGCATGCAACATAAATCTAAAGTGAAGTGGAATGTTCAAATTTGCATGTCATAATTATAAAAAGGCAAGATATTTACTTAAATTAAAATTAGAACAATAGAAACTTAATTAAGAAGATAATCTGCTTCAGATTTATATAGCAAATACTATAATATATTATTGAGTGGATATAAATTAAAAATTATTAATTAATACTATTGATAGATTTAGTGGTCCTTAATTTTATGAGTTTTAAGTATATTGGATCTACTATAAAAAAAGGGATATAAATGAGAACATAAAATCTTGGGTTAGAGGTGGGCGGTTAAAATGGTGAAGTATTTTAGGAATACTACACAACAAAAGATTAAAGAAAATTGACAATAGATTTTATAATCATAAAACAAATTAGCAAGCACATAATTAAGAGTGATAGAAATAAGAAAATTAAAATGGATGTACAGCAAAACAAATAAGTAAGAAAAAAAATTGGAGAAATGATAGGAGTCATAAAAATATCACCAATTAGAGATAATGAAGATTAGAATTAAGTGCTGTCAAAAATATATTTTACATAACTATTCAAATGAGTAGTGGCAGAATAAAACTATTATCAGTGGTTCAAGAGAAGAATAAAAGAAAAACATAGATTAGAAGAATCAAAGTAGGGAGTGTACTAATGATTCATTTAACCAATACCCTCTAATTGTAGACATAGTAGTTTCATGATAATTACAAATGTTTACTACTCTAAAAATATCCATACTAACATTTCACACTCTTCAATTGTTAATAAGAGTGCTAATCTAAAACCAAGTGGATTCGTCCTTTTTTATCCTCCAAATATCGTATCTTGGCATGCAAAATGTGAAATGGTCATATCAAAATTTTTCCTTCAAAAGGCTTGCTCATAAATAATTTTTGCTTATTCCTTTAATGTAGCCTAAATAAGAAACTTTTAATTTCCAAAGCAACAAGAAAAACATATATTGGACAAATAGAGTGAAATGATTTGCAGTCTCCCTTGATATAACAAGCCATTATAAACTTAACCTCACCGAAATAAAATCATTCTATATATAAATTCCCATTCAAATGATCTCAAATCTTTATTATACTTATCCCAACTAATTTAAATTGGCTTAATATATCCTCCTTTAATTATCATTGGCAAGTGCAACATTAAGCGTCAACTTGATCTTACACTTGTTTTTGCACTCTAGCCATGTTATCTATAACCCGCCTCTCTCCTTATCGCAATCCTATAAATGTATGCATTTTTACTTCATCATTTTTTCGCCATTGTATTAGCCCACATCACCAAAGTCTACTTCCAATATCATGTCTTTAATATGTGTGACTCCTACTCGCAGAATATTATCACATTTTGCTCTATTGAACCTCATTTTACCATATGCAATCCTATTGTCCCATATCAAAACATATAAATAATGCTAATAGCAAGACATCTATATAAACCAAATATCAAATGAGAATGCAACATATTTCCTTGCAAATTTTCCCACGCACTTCTGCTATTCTTGTTTTACATTTTCATTATTAGTCCCAACATCAAATAAAAAAGGTTAAAGATTGATGTGAAGTCAACAACTAATCATAACGTTATGCCAAAATTTATGAAATAAATTAAGTTTTAAATTGTTCATTCTAAAACATTCTCTAGAGCATTGTGCCACAGCCTAACTCCATTATAAAGAGGAATAGGAAGGGTTTTGCTAGAAAATCACTCATAAATGATAGAAAATAATTTAATGTAATTGTGATAAAAATAGACATAAATTAGCTTAAGACATCACCAACTAAGGCCATAACTTAACCCAAAAGAAACTAAGAATGGGCAAGGGTCAACCGAGTTTAAATGATTAAATTTATGACATGAAATTTGGAGATTTTAAATGAGAAAATAATATATTTAGTGGACATGGTGATTATAAGAAGGGTATATATCATTGGTTTGTAAAAAACTAAATGAAAATGGGGTTAAATCTAAAAAACATTACAAAATATTACAAGGTATGCTAGATTCAGAGGGTTAACAATAGGAATGAATTATTGATAGTAATTGGCAGAAAGTTGAAAGATAAAATTAATGAAGTTAATAGGATCAATGGTGATTAAGAATTTTTTTAAGGAGAATATTATAAATGGAATTAGTGCTTATACTCCTCAAGTTAGATTAAAATATATTTAAAAATCAATTTAGAGAACTTGGATTGAGATACGAGCTCGAAAGGATAGCATGTGAGAGAAATTTGTAATAGCAAACATATATTAGGGAAAAAAATTAGAATATCAATTAGTTACATTTAAAAGTGGAGTGACTATATTATAGTTATTTCTCTTAAAAAAGATAAATCCTTTGGCAAATATTGTATGTGATTCCAGAAGAATATACGACCACATAACATAAAGGAATACATATAGATGTGTACTTTAGAAGAACAAAAAAAAAGTTAAAATACCTAATTTCCTTGGAATTATATTATGAAACTTGAAAAGTAAGAAGTTCTTAATCTTTCAAGAAATTGATTGTAAACAAAAGCAAATTAAGATTTTACAATTGTAGCACAAACATAATATGAGATAAAAGGACGAGTTCATTAAACAATGTTTCAGTAAATTTAGACAATTTAAAATAAAATAATATAAAAGTTGTAGAGTTAGGGGTCATAAAGGGTTATGAAACATAAATAATATGCTTCTAATTAGTGGCAAAAAATAACTATTTATTGGACTTATGATGAATAAAGAGGATAGCGAGTAAATTAAAAGCTACAATTTTTTACGATTTCTATAAAAAATTGTGTATTTAGTAAAAATAAAAAATGATATATAAATTACCTAAAAAGGAAATGAAAATTTTAGAAACTTTAACCAACTTTAGATTCATTAAAGTAGTGATGATAACGTGAGGTATTAGATAAGGACAAAGACATCAAGAAAAAGATAAAATTGTTATTTTGAGAAACTGCTAAATGAGAATTTTAAGGAACAAATGTTTTTGAAAAAGCATAATGAACAAAATAATAAAATATATCATATAATGATCCAAAAAAATGATGTGGAGTGAGCTTTAAAGAAGGTGTGTAAGTATAAAGCATTGGATTTAAATAATACACCTATTTAGATTTGAAGGGAGGGTTATGAGTGTTGTTAAAGTATGGTTACCCACTGTTTGATAGTTTTTGAATGATAAAAGAATATCAAATAATTAAAGAAGAAGCATTTGATGTCAATATTTAAGAACAAAAGATATGCTTAAGATTTTGGTAATTATAGGGACATCAAAACTGAGTCATATAATTAAATTACGGGGGAACATAAGGGGGCTGAGATATAAAAATTTTTGTTGATTCTAGGAATCAACGGTTGTATATCATGAAGATTTGCTATGAATGTTATTTTTTGCCATAAGGATTTAAAAAAAAAAAAGAAATGAGATCTCTAACTTTTATCAATCTTGAGATCATGCAATTAAATATCAAGGAAACTGATTTTGTGTCTACTTAAATAAAAATATGTCAAGAGTATGTGGAGGTAATTTTAGAGTGTCCAAGAGTTCATAAGCATGGTAAAGTTGACACGTAAAATCGAGATTAAGTTTGTATCTGCTATATTGGTTATGAAAACACATAAATCATATTATAGGTGATCCACGACAAGCAATGATAGTACAAGAAAACTACTATAGTTGGATTACAACATGGAATAGTGAAAAGAAACTTAAAAATTTTCCAGGAAGCTCAAAAAGATTTTGGAAATTATCACTAAAATGGCCTTACGTCTAATGCTCCCATTGCAGCCACAGCTGAGTGATGATTGATAAATGTAGCAAACGCAACCGCCTGGCAAGTAAAAAAAAAACTCAGATTCAGCAACCATTGAAGATATCCAGCAATGATTTATTTATCTTTTACACATATTTCTACAAGAATGTAACATTTAAGATCATACAATCTCTCAAATATGACACATTCCTTCTAAAGAGATAAATGAAAAAGGTAGTAAATAAAAACTTGCTATTGTTCCTCTGGATGAAAAACCCAATAGTTTTTAAATTTGCATGTGAATCCTTTGGTTTAGATAAATAAAAGTAAATACTCTCGTCACTACTTTATTACCACCCGAATAACCTTTTTTTATTCCCTCTACCACGAAGATCATTTCTCCATTCTGTTACCATGCCACGTCAACAGTGATCTTTTATACGATCCCATACAAGCTTGTTGGCAAGTTGATCCACTTACACCAGATCCAGATGGTCCCACAAAATTTGAGGAATCTAGATGGGATAATGGGATCTGCTTTATCCTACACATGAGTTCTTGCACGTCTAGACAAGACCACAACAAGATCTTTGAAGTCTTGTGTTGGATCTCCAACAAAATCATCAAGATCCGAACTCTTTATGTTTTCTTTTCTTCTTATCAATGTTCTCCTGACCGCCAACACGAGCTAGATATGACAAATGTAAACCATATTGAAGCAGCTGTCCGAGGAGGATAGCTCCTTTGGCTGGCCATCAAAACAGAGACTGCTAATTAGTGCCAAATTCTATGTGCATACATAGACTGCACCTAATCCAAGCAATCATGTTTGGGCTGGCTATGAAATAGTTGCAATCTAAGTAAAGATGTCTAGGTTGCAGCCAAAATAGGCATGGCTACAATGATTGACCTATTTTGTTATTCGGCCATATATTCTTGAGCCAACCAACAAAAATTCGTTTGTTAAATAAATGTTATTTAGTAAACCAAAAACATTATCCTCTAACACTAGGCATCAGCAGCGACAGGACCAAGATGGCATCCCGATATCAGCACAAGAAGGAATATGACGTAAGGAATACCACATGGGGGATCATGCCGAAAAGCAATAAGACAGCAAGAATTTACTCGGCACATCTCTCGTTAGAGATTGCAGAATCCGTAAGAGCAGAAACTGTTAGTGCCACTGAGTTCCTAAATGGATCCCAATAAGCTCTTCTGTAAGAGCTACTAGTACACTACCCTCTCTACCACCTCTTATGAAACAGTCGTAGAAGATATGGACTATTCGCGTAAAAGGAAGAGAATTAGAAGAAGCTCATCATGGAATTAGCCCAAAATCAATAGAGATATTTTTAACAAATTTTGCGAAAGAAACCCCAGCCGACAAATGGGGGGTAAAACGTTACCTGATTGCCACGGCCAGTGTACTCAAGCTGGCAATACTCGAATCCATGATGACGGCTGAAAAGATTATGGATCTCACGGGCCTTGACGTCATCAGGGAGCCCCGAAACGAAGAGTGTGTTGATCTTCTGTTGCTGGGGGTTAACATTGACAATCGGAACCGGAGGAGGAGGGTGCGTGTAATGTTGAACGTAGTAGGGAGAGTGCAAACCAACGGCAGGATTCGATGGATGGAAGTGGCCGGCTGGCGAGTGACTTGCAGGCGGCGGCGCAGGGTAGGGCAAGGGTCTCATATCGTAGGGGTAATCGTGATAGGGCTGGGCCGTTGCGTGCGCCATGGATTTAGTGTCGATGAAGATTATAAGAGTTGCAGCGGGGGTATGGAAATGAAGCGGAAGAAGGATCGGGTAGATGACCGATGGATGCTAATTAGGGTTTTTCATTTTTATTGTGGGATGGGAAAATTTACATAAATATCACTTTATAATATCCTATTTATATATCTAATACTTAAAATTTTAATATTACATGCATATCATCCTATATTATTGAAAATAAACTATAAGTAGTATGTATGTAATATTAAAATTTTAAGTGTTAAATATGTAAATAGAGTAGTATGCAGGGGCGGATGTAGTGTGGAGGCACTGGGGTAACGTGCCTCCACAGCCCTTTTTAAGCAGCAGCCAATGAGGTAAATTTTTTAATATATTATATTATTAATATCAGCTATTTTAACATTTATGACAGAATAAAGTAATAAACTAAATGAATCTTTTACCTTTTTTATCCCAAAGCTGGCAAACAGGCAAAGCATTAAATATTGAACTTTTTCCAAATTTATCCCGCTGGCAGAGTGGCAGATATCTATTCCCCAAAATCCATCTTTTTGCTTTGGCCCAGGCTTTTCAGTTTTCATCTCTCCCAGCTTTGGCCCAGTCGCAAGGGCGGAACTGTATGTACCTTAGGGGGGGCAATTGCCCCCCCTCAAAAAAAATTTTTTTACTTATAGGAGTGTAAAAAATTCATTTTGCCCCTCCTAAAAAATCAATTTTGCCCCCCTAAAAA
>NW_021318728.1:232678-262984 GCF_001605985.2 Dendrobium catenatum
TCACTTAAACCTTAAATCACTTTCAATCTAATTCGAGCCCAACACTTAGGATAGGTTGGAGTGTTATCTGAAGTAATTCAGAATTTCAAAACACTCCCTACCCTTTTTCCTTTGACTCTAGAAATAAGTCTTCAATTTTGAACCAATCCAACTTGAATTTCCAACCCTTAACCTCCTTTGATATCGAACTTTGAAACTCCAGATAAAATTTCTACCGCTATTTTAATCGAGAGTTTTTGTAGAAAATTCCGATTTTCTACGATGTAATTAACTACGAGGGCTTGCGCTCGTAGGAGATTTAGAAACCCAGAACTTATTTTCAAAACCTATAATTTTTCAAAAACTTCAATTAATTTTCTTTGGGATAATCAAACCCGACGATCATTATCATAATTTTCAAACGATCGATAATGATTGATATCTTCTCTCTTTGGAGAGATATACCAATTATTATCGTGGTTTTGATTAAAAATTAATGATCTTTAATCCATATTAGCATAGTCAAATACTCGATTAAATTCCATTTTGATCGTTTGGGGTCAAATGTGATTCTTTCTTGAGTTTGACTACGATAGTAAGGATAAAGTTAAAGTTTTGTAATCTGAACCAATTAGTGAATGATATTCTCTCCTTTTGAGATGGTATATCGTTCTTAATGTCGTGTTCGATTCCAAAACTAAAATTCAACTTTTTAACTTTCCCAAAGAAAACTAATACTTTTTCAAAACTATATTTTGTTGATCAAACAATAAAATGATAATTGATTTCTATGTGCTTCATCCTGGCATGGAAGACGGGATTATTTGCGAGAGCTATCGCGGATGTATTGTCACAGTGAATGATAGTTGGGCTTGTCTGAGGAACTCCGAATTCCGCAAGCAACCGGCGGAGCCATAGTACTTCGGCCGTTGCGGATGAGAGAGATCGGTATTCAGCTTCCATTGATGATTTAGCTACCGTGTTTTGTTTCTTGGCGGACCAAGATATAATGGTGTTACCCAATAAGTTGCAGAATCCAGATATTGATTTTCGGTCGGTATGGTCGGAAGCCCAGTCAGCATCTACAAATGTCTACAGTTGAAGATCGTCGTGGTGGATCCTTGTATATACCGGAGCAATCGTTTGAGTGCTTGAAAGTCAGCAGTCGTAGGTTGATGCATGCGTTGACAGATGTGTTTAGTAGTGAAAGAAATATCGGGACGAGTTATTGATAAGTATTGAAGCGAACCTGCGATTTTCCGATAGAGGTGCGGATCATGGAACTGAGATGAATTGAGATGCTTTGATTGCCGGTTAAGAGACATAGGTGTAGGAGCGGGTTTGTTGTTATTGAATCCGGCTGTTTGAAGCAACTGTTTAGCGTAATGATATTGGTGAAGGAAATAGCCTTTGGAGGTCTTTGCAACCTGTATTCCTAAGAATAATGAAATGTCTCCAAGTTGCTTTAGTGTGAAATTTGAGTTCAGCTGACGTAATAATGTTTCTATCAAAGTTTTATTGTTTCCAGTCACCAAAATGTCGTCGACATATATTAGCACAAATAGACGAGTTTGATTTTGTGAGTAGATAAGTAAGGAAGGATCCGCTTTACTAAAAACGAATTCGAACTGTTGTAAGGCCGTAGTGAGTTTGTTGAACCATTGTCTCGGAGATTGTTTGAGGCCATATATCGACTTGCGGAGCTTGCACACGTGGTTTGGATACTGCGAATCAACAAATCCTGTCGGTTGACGCATGTATACATCTTCATGAAGGTCGCCATGTAGGAACACGTTTGAGACGTCGAGTTGGGAGATTGTCCAATTTTGGTGAAGAGCAATTGTGATCATGACTCGAATGGTCATCATTTTGGCCACAGGGCTGAAAGTATCGGTATAGTTTACGCCAAATTCTTGAGAGCAGCCTTGTGCCACAAGGCGTGCTTTATACTTGGCTACGTTGCCGTTGGGATGTTTCTTGATTTTGAACATCCACTTGCATCCGAGAACTGGTTGAGATACCGGACGGGGAACAAGTGACCAGGTTGCTTGCTTTTGGAGAGCCGAGTATTCTGATTGTATAGCGGATCTCCATTGACTGTGTTCATTAGCTTGAGAAAATGATGTGGGAATAGTGTCGGGCTGGCAGATAGCAGATAAATCAAGTATGTGCCTGGGTTTGGATATACCAGATCTAAGCCGGGTTTGCATGTGATGAACACGGTTTTGAGGATGAGGAGAAGAATTAGAGGTGGTATGGGTGGGAGATATGATGTTGGAAGTGTTCTGGGCAGAGTTGGGCTGAGGCGGCGTGCTGGATGGAAGATTGGAAGGATGATAAACTTGTTCAGAGGTAGTGGCAGAGGCAGTAACAAGAGTTAAAGGGTTGTAAGTGATGGATTGGGTCTGTGATGATTGAGGAGCAGTAGACTTTTTGAAAGGAAATATTTGCTCATGAAATGTGACGTGTCGGGACACATAGATGCGATTGTTGTGAATGTCTAGACATCTATACCCTTTGTGCTGAGATGAGTACCCGAGGAAGACACATTCTTGCGATCGAGGAGAGAGTTTGTCGGGGGCGTAGGGCTTGAGCCACGGAAAACATAGGCATCCGAATGTCCGGAGGTGTTTGTAGGAAGGTTGGTGTCCGTGAAGTTGAAAATGTGGACTGTGCGGAGATGTGGCTTTGGACGGTAATCGATTAATTAAATAATGAGCACTGAACAAAGCTTCAGCCTAGAAGGATGAAGGTGTGTGAGCGGTATGGCAGAAGAGTCCTAGTGATTTCAAGAAGGTGCCTGTGTTTTCGTTCTGCCATGCCGTTTTGCTCGGGAGTATGGGGACAGCTGATCTGGTGAGTGATACCTTTGTCCAGGAGATATGTCCGAAACTAATTGCTTGTGAATTCGCCTCCACCGTCGGAGCGAAAGGTTTGAATGTTGCTGTCGAATTTGTTAGTAATGAGATTATGAAAATTTTTAAATTTGGAAAACGTTTTAGACTTAGCATTCATCAAATAAAGCCAAGAATATCGAGAAAAATCATTTATGAATATAACATAGTATATGTAGCCATTTAATGACAGACATGGGGCGGGACCCCAGACATCCGAATGTATGAGCTGAAAAGGATGAGTGCTAACAGAACTACTAATAGGAAAAGGCATTTTATGACTTTTGGAAATGTTGCAAGAAATACAAGTATCTAAACATATATCTGATTTGCTAATTTCAGGTATTAAACTAGCTAAAGAAGAAAGCAGCCGAGAGTTCGGGTGTCCAAGGCGGTTGTGCCAGACGAGGTTGTTGACTCGTTGGGCCTGGAGGGCGGACACGTTGCTGTTGGCGGTGGTTTGAAGCTGATATAGACCGTTATGCTTGCGACCATGAAGAAGCGGTTGATTGTCCTGAGTGTCCTTGATCACAAAGCCATTAGCATCAAATAATATCGAAATATGGTTGTCAGAAGTAAGTTTATATATAGATAAAAGATTGTGTGAAATTGAAGGAACATGAAGAATATCACGTAGATGAATCTTACGAGCTGATTCCGGTAGTGGAAGAATGCCCTGACCGGTGTTTTGTATGGAAATAGCACTACCATTTGCAACGGACACAGAGTCAAGACCGTTGTAAGGTGTCGGATTGTTCAGATTGGAGACGTCGGACGTTAGGTGAGCGGTGGCGTCGGAATCAAGAATCCAGTCGGTGGTGTTGGATGGTTGTTGGGCTTGAGTGAAGTATGCTCGCTGGTTCGTGGAGGACGAGGGTTGGTGCGATGCCAGCAGTTCAAAGCTATATGGCCTTGTTTCCCACAAATCTGGCACGTCGGACGCGGGTTGATGGCTGAGGTGCGGTTTGTTTGATTTTCACTGTTAGAATTTGGGTGAGAATTCTGAGATTTTTGCTGATAGCGGTTTGATCTACCACGTCCAGGTTGTTTTGTCCTAACCGAGAGAAGAAGGGGTCGCCCCGGAAATTTCAGAAGGGAGTGAGAGTCCTGAAGCTGTTCTTGATGAAGGTGTATTCTTCATTCCAAAGCAGAGAATACAGAACGTCCAAAGGGATTTGTTGTAAAGAAGTTCTGATCGTAGTTTTGAACGAATTGTATGTTGACGGAGGACCGCTCAGGATGTAAAGAATTATGTCTTCGGTGTCAATTGTTGAACCGGCTGCAGCGATGTTGTCTACCAGGTTCTTGATGTGAGCAAGATATTGCTGCATTGACCGGTCTTTCATCTGGATTTGATGAAGTTCGTTCTTGAGTTGAATAATTCGAGAACGATTTGTGGGTTGTAATTTGGCTTCAAGAGTAGCCCAGATGTCGTGCGCCGTTTCAAGCGTGATAACGTAAGGCAACACAGACGGGGATATGGTGGAGAGGAGAGCGGAGATGAGGTTTCTGTCGATGAGTTTCCACATGCGATGGTCGGTGGTGGAGGAGGCGGGTGGGCAAACTGAGTTACCTGTAGGTGATCGCTGAACCCATTTGCGGTGAAATGTTGCTAAAGTTTAAGTCTCCATATTTGGTAGTTTTCGTTAGTGAGAAGTGTGGGAACAAGATTCTTGAGGTTGGAGATAAGGAATTTGAGTGGATTGGGCACGATGAACTCTTCTAGGGAGGCGGAGATGTTTGAGTCGGCGGGAGTTGAAGCCGACGATCCTAGATCCACCATAGAGAAGAGCTGAGGCCGCTAGGCAGAGCGCTCTGATACCAAGAAAGAAAAGTAAAACGGAAAAGATGGAGAAAAGGTAGAGAAAAATAGAGATTTCTTTAATGTCCATTGGTACAATAGTTGAGTCCTTTAAATAGACAAGCAGCCTTTGTTTACATGGTTTACAAGAAACAAGAAATGCAAAAAGAGCGTAAATTACATTGGACCACGTAAAGACTAGCTGACATGGCAGGTGTACTAATAATTTATTCATTTAAAGAAAGCATATGATGAAGTTTTAGGAGAAGTGCTACGAAGAGTTCTAGAAAAGAAAGGGGTTAATAATGCTTAGGGATGCAAATGAATCGCATATTTGACGGGCTACTCGTTGCTCGACTCAATAAGAGCTTGTTAATGTTTGTTTGATATAGTAAATGAATGAGCTTGAATAATTTTGATAAATATTCGATATCTAAATAAGCGAGCTTAAACAACTTAATATTCGGTTCATTTAAGTTCATGAACAATATCGTTTAGCGCTCGTGAACAAACTCGTTAAGAAGCTTGATTTAAACGAATTAAGTTTGAACACAAACAAAAAAGTTTGAATTAAACACTAACCTAACATGAACAAGATGATAATAAATGACCTCAAACATGAACATGCACATACTCGAGTCGGCTCGGTTTGTTTGCAGTCCTTATTAATGCTTATATTTAAGTCATTAAAGATATGCATGCATAAGTTCTTACTTGTGTTCAAAAACAGATTGTTTGACCAAGAATTTTCCTATTTTAGTTAGATTACATCAAGGATTAGCCTTAAGCCCATATCTTTTTTGCTGATGATATTCTTCTTGTTCATAAGTCTAGAGAGCGAGTTGAAGGTAAACTTGAATTATGGAGTTCAACCTTAGAGTCTAGAGTCTTTCGTTTGAGCATATCTAAAATTGAATATATTACGAGTAATTTTAATAATAATAGATCTAGTGGGGGGATTGCAACTTTTAGCGATCAAGTCATTAATATGAGTACGAATTTTAGATATAAAGGTTCTATTATTTAGAGTGATGGTGAAATAGATAGGGATTTTATTAGTAGAATTCAAACTGGATGGTTGAAGTGGAGAAATGCATATGGCTTGTTGTGTGATAGAAAAGTTTCCCTCAAACTTAAGGGATAATTCTATAAGATGGTGGTGAGACCTGCAATGCTTTATGTTGTAGAATGTTGGTCATTAAAAGATAAACATAATATTAAGTTGAGTGTTGCAGAGATGATGATGTTTAGGTGGATGAGTGACTTTAATCTTAAATATAGGATATAAAATGGGCATATACGTAAAAAGATTGGAGTAGCTCCCGTGGAAGATAAGATTAGGGAGAGTCGTCTTAGATGGTTTGGTCACATAAAACGATAGCCTTTTGATAAACCGATTAGGAAAGTATATGTATTATATTTAACTTATGTTAAGAAAGGTAGAGGCAGACCTAAAAAGACTTGGTTAGAATATATTAAAAATGACATTTCTTTATTAGATTTAAATAAGAATTTTACTCTTAACATAACACGATGAAAAACAAAGGATTCATGTAGTGGACCCTGTATAGTGGGAAAAAGACATGTTGTTGTTGTTGTGTTGCATAATTTATTTATTTTCTTAATTTTAAAAGTTCTTTTATTACAATATAAAATTATTATATATATATATATATTCTTCTCTCAAAAAATTTATATAAAAAAAATTTATTAGAATTTAAGGAGTTGTTTTGTGCCAATATGATTTAGTCGTAATAGAATTCAGTTCTGATACGCCATGCAAAAATTATTTTGATCGGACACGAATCTCGAGGCAAAAATCAAGTTGAAACTTCAAAAAATTAAATCCTAAGCATCTGAACTCCATTTCTGCAAACTTACAGTCAAACTGAGCGTCTCAAAAATAAACCTAACAACACCAAATTCAACTCAATCTGAGCCCAAATCGAGCACCCGAATGTTGTTGGAAATTTTGTATCAAATTTGAGTTACCAAACGTCTCGAATTTGACGAGCTTATAGTCGAATCGAGGACTCGACGAGACGAATCCAACGACCCTAAGATCCAAAATTCTGACATCATTAAGAACTTCAAATATCTAATGAACGTGTACGATCAAGGGATTCAATATCAGCCGTTCATTCGACCACTCCTTAATTTACCCTGATCTCACGCCTATTTACGAGCTCATGCAACTCCAGAAAATCTATAAAGTAACACTCATTCTTCACAAGGGAGGACCCAAGCAAAGAGAAGAAGGGAAGAGAATCAGCTCCTCATCGACCACCGCCGGAGTTCTTCCCGCCGCCCAAACACGTTGGATTCTGCGGGATATTGGGAGAACGTCCGGAATTCTACCCAACTCTCCACGTGATGCTTAAATTCTTTCCAATTAACAACAGAGTTCCCTACTGACGCTGAAACTCCGCTCAAGTGATGCCGGAGTTCTCCTCGTCCCCAACAGACATCAGACTCCTACTCGACGCCGAACCTTCAATTCTCGCCAAGTTTCTACCGACACCGGACTTCTTACTGGTTATCGGACTTTCGCGGACGTTATTTCGAAGATGGATTTCTTCCCAATTGTTAGACTTTCTCCCTGACGTCAATCCTTCTGACCTTCATCGTGAGACACCGTCCTTTCTGACCTCCGTCGCCCGCCGATTACGCGTCCTTCTAACTTGTTTGCCCGCCGACTACAGTCCTCTGACCCCGTTGCCAGCCGACTACGGTCCTTCTGACTTACGTCGTCCGCCACAGCCCTTCCAACAAAAAATACGTCAACAGTACTCTTTGTATTCCCAACATTAATATACTTCATATAATAACATCAAACCCATGCCTTTCTCAAAGGAAGGTCCTCATTTGTAATCGACTAAAATACTAGTGGATCATTCAAACTGCTAGACCCAGTGTTTTTTCCCCTTTTTCAGGGTGTTTTTCACGTAAAAATCATGTGTTATTTTCATCTTCTGTTTTTGTGCTGATATTCGTGCAACGCTAAACGAATACTTTCTAACTTACCCTGCGTATATTCTAGCCCGCGCAACAAGTTCTTTCTACAAATCTAAGTTTATTTGGATTTTGGAGATGATACATTTTAAAAATTATTTGCCATAATAGCTCTAAATCTAAGCCAAACCCTACCTATAAATTATTTCTTATATTTTGGATTTTAAAATAAATAAAAAAAGGGTTTAAGTAGATATTCATACTTATATTTTTTTAATTAGATATTCATACTTGATTTTACTCATGTTCAAACAACAACAACAACAATAATAATAATAATTAAATAATAATAATTAATAAATAATTATTATTAATTATTATTATTATTATTATTATTATTATTATTATTCAACTAATTAAGGCAAACTTAAATGATGTAAATATATATTTATTAATTTAATCATATTAATTTGGTTCAGTAAATTTAATTCATTATTCAAAATAATTATTAATTCATTTTTAATTAAATTAATTATTTTAATTATATTTTAAATAAAATTAAGTAGGAATCTAACTGAACTTTGAGAAAATCTTACTTGAAGCCCAAAGTATTAGCTCCTCCCAATTACTGTGTTACACACGATATACTTCACAAATGATATAAAGAAACGTGTATTATCATTTAGGATAGTTTTTTCACTTCTTTTCTACACAAATTTTAATCCAATAAATTTTATGCTAAAAATTTACTTAAAAAAACAGTAAAAAAGATGTCCCAAACAGAGCCCTGCATTGGGTACCCATACCCACACCCACCCATGTATCCACCCATACCCAATGGGCATGGGTGGGTATGGGTACGCCCATAGCCTCGTGGGTGGGTACTCAACATCAGAGGAGAACAAATTTACATTACTAATCATCATATACATACAGTATATTATAATAATCCTTAGTACACAGTGCACAACATTGAACCGCGTCACGACCATGATAAATTTTGATATGTGGCTTGAAAGTTTGCAGTCAGAGAAAAAATGGCAAAAAAACTTCAAGACCATTATTCTAATGGCAGCTGCCATTCAATAAGCTTAGAAAGTCGGCGTGTGCGTGTGTATGACATTCGGAAAGTCACCTGTAGTGAGTGTGGGTGTGCAAAGTAGGCTTTGATCGCCGCCAATGTTCGCTTTGATCGCCACCTATGCTCCGCCGAGCTACCATCCAAGAAAATTTTGGACTGCACAAGAGAACCAGGCTTTGATCGTGGCCACGCTATGCTCCCCGAGCTACCAATCCAGATGAATGCTTGGACCGGCACAGAGAGTAAGGCTTTGATCCCGCTGACAATCTCTGAGCTATCAATCCAAGGGAAGGACTTGGAATGACAACAAGAGATTGTGATTTCCTTCACCTTCTAAAGATAGTATTTATAGGTAAATGTGGAGTAGATGAAAGTTTTTCTAAAAATTTCTAAAATTAAAAAAAAATATTAATTAATACAATTTAATTCTAAGAGACAAAAATTAATTCTTTCATAAAAGAGGGGAGAATTTGAAAAGATATTCTAGATTTTCTTTAAACAAAAAAATTTCGAATTTTTAAAATTTTTCGGATTTTAAAACCCTTAATTATTTCCAATAAAAAATTATTCAGAAAAAAGTGGAAAATAATAATAATAACAATCCAAGACTCTGTGCCTTCGTGGCATGCATTCTCCGCAAACCGTGCTATTGTTCATATTATGCATTCATTTAAGTATTAATTATCTTTTTCAATACTCACAAAAAATTTATCATAAAATTTTCACTGTACTTGCTAAAAGGTCACATTGTTCGATAATTCATGTATTTGTGCTGCTCACAAGAATTTTCTGTGAAAATATATCATAAAATATGATAATATGATTTTATTTGCGTGAAAAATAAATCATTATTTGAAGAGAATTTGAAGATGTTTTTAGAATAGATAATTTGTTACAATAGAATGATAGGATGGCTTTAAAACTCTTATATATTATGATTAATGATTTATATAAACATAATACCAGTTATGTCATGCTTATAGATCTAATAGTCCAATCAACAACATGAAGGATGAAATAAGCAATTATTCCAAGTGATTGCATACAAAACTTTTAAAAATAAAATTATATAAAAAGTACAAATTTAATAATTTGAGCTACTCGGGATCAAGTTATTCAAGAGTTTTAAATAACGTAAAAAATTTTTAAGGGTATATGCATATTTTCGGACTTCTAGGAATTACGTCCGAAAATAGGGGGCAATTGATATATCAGTAAAAAATTATCTTGATCTCGCACGAATCTCTGAGCAAAATTGAGTATGAGCTTCAAAATTAAATCAAAGATCATCCAAACTTCAATTTTCAACAAACTTATAATCGAACTGAACGTCTCGAGAAGACGAGCCCAACGACACCAAATTCGACTTGAATCCGAGCCCAAATGAGACCAAATCAAGTCCAAAGCGCATTCTAAATTCAAACCGCAATTTGGAGTTATCAAACGGTTTCGAATTGAACAGCTTATAGTCAAATCGACGGCCTCGACGAGATGAATCCAACGAGCCTAAGATCATTTAATTCTGAATCATAAGCGTCCAAATGACCATTAAACGGTCTACAATCAAAGAATCAAATATTCACCGTCCATTCAAACCATCCTAACTTATGACCTTCATCCTCCCATATTTACAAGCAATGCCACTCTCAAAAAACTAAATAGCCCCATTTCTTCACCATGAGAGGGGGGGAGAGGGGAAAGGAAGAGAGGAATTTGGAGCACTCTTAGCCACTACCACCGCCGAGGTTCATGCCGACCACCGCCGAGGTTCCTGCCGACCAGCGCCGGGTTTCCTGCCGACCACCGCCGAGGTTCATGCCGACCACCGCCGAGGTTCATGCCGACAACCGCCGGAGTTCCTGCCGACCATCGACGGACTTCCAACAGTTCGTCGACCGCAGCCGGACTTCCTCCAGTTCGCCTACCACCGCTGGACTTTTGCCAGTCCCCCGACCACTGATGGACTTCCACCAGTTCGCCGACCGCCGCCAGACTTCCTCCAGTTCGCCTACCACCGACGGACTTCTGCCAGTTCGTCGACCGTAGCCGGACATATACCAGTTTGCCGACCGCCGCCAGACTTTCGTCCGTCTGCCGACCGCCGTCGGACTTCAACCAGTCCGCCAACCATCGTCAGACTTCTTCTCGTCCACTGATCATCACTGGATTTCTTCCTGACTTTATTTGGAGTTCATTTCGATCACCGATAGACATCGCCAATCCACCGAACACCGCAGGACTTCCGCCAGTCCGCAACCTACAGTCCTCCAAACCACTATCATCTGACTACGTTCATCCCGACCTCCGTCGCATGCCGACTACAATCTTTCAGACCTTCGTCGTCCGCCTATAACGGTCATTCTGACCTAATCGTATGCTGACAACGGTCCTTCTGACCTCCGTCATCTATCGACTACAGTCCTTCAGACATCTGCTACTTGCCGACTACACTCTCCATCGACTACAGTCCTCCTGAATTTCATCGCTCGCCGACTACGGTCCTCCCGACCTTCATCGCTCGCCGACTACGGTCCTTCTGACCTCCGTCGCCCGCCAACTACGATCCTTCCAACCTATATCGTCATACAACGATCTTTCAGACTTCTATCGCCCGTCGACTACGGTTCTTCCGACCTCCGTCACCCTCCTACTATGGTTCTTCCGACCTACATCGCTCACTGATTATGATTCTGCCGCCCCAAACAAACATGTCAACACTGATTCTTCCAACTCCTACTATACAATACACTCTATATGATGTATATTTGTTACTTTGATCCAAGACCTTCCTCCAAAGGAAGGGCCTCATTTGTAATCAATTGCAAGCACTAGTGGATTCATTCAAACTGGGCCACACCCCGTGGTTCAACGTAAAAACTATGGTGTCTCTTATGAACGCTATATCCTCTCTTTCATCTGTTTGTGTGCTGGATCTTCGTACAAAGCTATGACAATAAATTTTATATTTCTCTACCGTCGCGAATTTTCCAGGACGCAACAGTAATAATTTTAAAATTAATGAAATATAAAATATTCATATTTAATATTAATATAAAAATAAATTTAATAAATTTTAAGTCATCTTATTCTGTTGCACAAATGGTGTCAGCCGACATAATTTTTTCCAGATTTCGGTCAAATCGGGACCGGTCGACGATCGAAAGCGATTATTGGATTGGGTGGAAAAGCGCACAAGAAACACATTTGCTACCGTATATTCCATAGCTGCGGAGTGCGGTGGCTGGGTGGCGGATTTGGGCAGTCGCCATCAACGCATCCTCCACTTCCAGCCATCCAAATCTCCAAAGCTGAAACTTGGACACCATTTCTGGTTAGGGTTTTCCTTTCCAATGACTCATTTCCACCTCCTCCTCCTCCTCCTATCCGCCTTAATCACGGTCTCTTTTTCCCAGAAAATCCTGCGTATCTTCCCAGGCGACACCCAGATCACAAACGGCAATAGGGAGTGGATCAACAATGACCTCTTCTGCGATAGCTGGAGACTCTCTGTGGAGACCAACAACGCCGGCTACTGGGCGACGATTCCAGCTCGATGCCGCGGATTCGTGGAAGCCTACATGAAGGGCGACCACTACGTTTCGGATTCCGAGGTGGTCGCCGTCGAGGCGATTTACTTTGCGAGGGATTTTGATATTGCCGGCAACGGGAAGGATGCGTGGATCTTTGATGTTGACGAGACTCTTCTTTCTAATCTGCCCTACTATATAGAAGTCGATTTTGGGTATGGGTTGTGAACTATCTGCTCTTCAGTTTAGATATGTTGGCTCAATTTTATATCATATCTTGCAGGGCATGATTTTTTTTAGTTTTATTTGATTTTGATTTAAATTAAAAGTCGGTGAAAATTTATTTATATGCCCCCATAATATCGAAAATTTATTTATATGCTCCCATATCACCTAGTTATATATATATTTTTTGTGTAATATGACCAAAAATTGTTAAGGGTGTTCTGTTTTTCTTTGGGCAATTACTCTTGAGCTTCACCTGGTAAAGAACCTCCACAACATGTATTTAAAAATATTTCTTCTAAACTTAAAACTAGGTGACACGGGCTTTTGAAACTATTAACACAAACATCTAAAAAAAAATAAAACATACTCAAAACATGCTTTACAATCAAGTTGGATATCAACAATTATTTTTGGACTTTTCCTATTTAGCATAATCATATATAATAGTAATCTAAGATGCACACACATGAACACGATGATACAGGCATGGCATGATATAGATTTGAGACATGCCAATTATTGTTAATATAGGACACATATATGGGTTGGATACGACAATATAATTTTTATATCTTAAAAAAAGTGCATTGAAATTAAATAAATAGAATATTAAGAATAATAAGAAAATAATGTCATTTAACTCTAATATTAATTTTGAAAATCTAAATGGTTGATAAATAGTTGTCTAGCTCATAATGTCAAAAAGTAAGCCTGAATTGTCTAGTAAAATATAAAAATTCAATATACAACAGTCAACTATTCAATAAAAGGAATAATGAGATTGGCTTCTTTATTATGTATTTGTCTTTGACCTTCATTATTATTATCATTAAATAATATTTCTTCCAATTATGGCTCCTCAGGAGAAAGATTTGTAATATCCAAAATTTTCATATCATCGAGAGACCAAAACCATCTTTTGTTACATTATGTTATCATCTCAGTATTATCTTCCATAAAATTCGAGGTATTTCTTCATATAAAACTAAGATTTATATGCATCTAAAGTAAAGAATCAGTCTATTGTAGAGTGATTTTATTCTTCTTCATCTGGAAAACAATATTTTACACATGGCTTTTCATATTTAAAATTTCTAAATCTTTTTGAGGGAAAACATATTGAGGATCCTATTGAAGTCATTTTTTACTTAAATGTATTCTAAGAATGTAAATAAAATAAAATTAGATAATTATTATTTTACAAAATGAAAATCCATTATAATGAATAAATTGAAATTTATTTTGAAGTTAAAGAAAGGGCCAAACCATATATAGGCGTGTTATTTTTTATCCACATTCTCCAAAGTTGCATGAAGAACAAAAAAAAAAAAGAATCTTTATAAATTTTCTTTTATTTTAAAATATTATTTCATTCATTTAAGATACCATTGAATCTTCATCAATTATCTCTATACTTTTACTTTGACCCTGTTCCCTTTCATCTGGTGTTTGTCTATTTGACACATGAACTGTCGGCTGAGGAGATTCATCCCGAGCTCGTTGTGACATCGACATTTGCATTTGCATCATTGCCATTTTCATCATCATCTCTTTTATTTTATTTTCTAACTTATTAATGTGCTCATTCTTATTTCTAAGCTGACTTGCCAAATTTGGGGCTGAATCTGCAACAATGGTTTCTCCATTTTTTTTCTTTGTGCAGCCTATCAAAATTACTATTTTTCAATGAAGATTTTTAGTCTCCTCATAAAAATGCTTCCACTAGGAATATATTATTCATTAGAATATACCAATAGATCATCCTGCTCATGATCAAACTCTTGAATCATGTTCTCCTTTTTATGCTTAAGGATATCCTTGATCTCAACGGCATTCTCAATGGATCTGTCCTCAACTATTTTAGGATCGATGGGAAAAGATTCTATATCCTCTTAAAATCATTTCTAGTTCTTTCCCATTCAATCTCTCTTTTGATCATTTATATTTTTAGTTCCAAATGTTTTCATGGCACTCTTCCAGAATTTTATTAGTAAATGGATCTTTATCCATTCACTCTTCTTCTCTTTTATTCTCCTTGGTTTTTTCCTTTTTATGATTATCATCTCCCTTTTTATTTTCAGCTTCTTTCTTCTTCTTGAGTTTCACTTCCTCATCCTTCTCATTTTCTATTCATTTTTCCTTTCTGATTACTTATGGACTATTAATCACGAGAGTGGCACCCATGGTGGGTTGTTGAACCTCCTTCTCAACAGATGATGCAGTGTTATGCATAAATGAGCGTAACCTAGCATTATTTAGCAAAGCGGATGGATCATAACTCTTAATCGGAGGTCTATTTACTGTTCTAGGAGAATATTCATTTCTTATTCAACTGACTTTGCAAGGTAGATATTCTTTTTGAGGAGATATAGATCTCTTTAATTTTCTAGCTATGATTTTTTTGATATATTCTGAACTGTTCTCATTAATCACTCTGACTGCAGTATGAGATTCTATTGGGTGCTTCACTCGATGCATGGCTGACTCAACTTTCTGATGTTGACTCGGGGTAGACCCCATCAAAACTCTCTCTCCTGATCTAGAACAAGGTCGTCTTGGGACCTTGTGATACCCATCTACTACAGCATATATGACAAGTTCTTTGGCATACCTTTTAATGACCCTGAGAATATGTGGGATCAATACTTTTTTCTCATATTCTTTTTCTTTTGGACTTCTTTAACCAATCTCTTAGCTATCATTTCTTTCACGTGGTTGATATATTCCTCTTTAGTTTCTCCTGATTGAACGGCACCAGGATGAATTATGTTCCTCAAAACTTTACTTCGTTGTATCATTTTATCATCGTAAGTCCTCCCCACACAATAGTCAAAAGGGTGTAGCAGATATTCTGTTATCTTGCTAACATCCTCCTCCCCCTTGGCAACAAAATATGATGGAATTGACTCCCACCAAGGAATGGAGATGTAGGAGGAACAGTGAATTCTCTATCAGCTCAAATTCGACTTGTTTTAGAGCCTCCAACTCTGCAATATTTCTTTCCCTGACATTCTTATTTCTAATTCTCCTATTTTGGTTCCTTCTCTGTTTTCTTGTTTATGGAAAGAAGGGCAGAGGTTGATCCGACTTCAAAAATTGCAAAATTTCTTGATTCATAGACTACTACGAATTTCAGCTTCTTGTCTCCTCTAGTGGGAGATGTAGTGGGAACAGAAGCAACATTTGACCCTTTTTTGTGAGTAGAGGAGCTAGATATTGGCCTTTTAAGCGATTTCTACTAGAGGACCATCTTTTGTGGCATTAACATTTAGATCAATTACCTTGACCACTGCTTGGCTTGTGATTTTGGAGAAGGGTAGCATCTCCTATCATGTGATTTGAAGTACCAATGTCGACTATCCATGTCCTTATTTCCCCTATGTTAGTAGTGAATGCAGTATGCAAATTTGTTTGAAGAACCAAACTTGTCCCAGTAATACTACTACTGCCAACTTGACTAAGTAGTTTCTGCTGCAAATTTATCTGTTTTTTGCTAAATGGGCTAGGGTCAAGAACAAGAGCACTCTCAGAGTTGGAAGTCACATATGCTTTACTGTCTCTATCAAACCGTGGCTTTGGTTTCCAATCAACCAGTTTGCCATGGAGCTTCTAACAAGTCTCCTTGTAACGACTTGATTTCTTACAGTAATCACACCAAGGCCTTTCCCATTTTTTATGTTCTTTTACCATTATTGTTAGTTAATCGTACAACAAGGGCAGATGCATCCAACATTGATTTGGTTTGTTCCTTAGATCTCATCATTATTTTTTTTCTCTTTTTTTTTCACGCCTAAGACTGTGTGGTGGTTTATTGCCCATGGTTCGACCTCGAACATCATCCAACTCTCTGTTAAGTATTAAGAAAAGCTTGAAGAGTCTTTTTTGTTCCATAATATGCTTGTACATTACTGTATCTTCTGGACATGTCTATGAGTGACTTTCAAATAAGTCAACTTGTTGCCAATAATGTAATGCTGAGTAACAGATTGCTCTCCTTGGCAAAAGCATGAAGTACTAATTTCTTTGAAACAACTCTGAAGTATTTTCAGAGATGGAGTAAGTCTCTTTGGATTTATCCCATATTTCTTTTGTAATCCCAAATAGTAAGAAAATTTTACTTATATTATTGTTCATGGAATTGATAAGCCATGACATGATCATACTATTTTCAATCTTCATTTTGAAATTGGGATCTATAATCTCTGGCATGGCTATTGCTCCGATGAGATACTCATCCTTTCCCTTATCATAAATGAACAACAATACAGATTATGACCACTACAAATAATTATATCCATTTAATTTGTGTCATATGATGAAAATAAGAGAAAAATCACTGCCTCCAAGGTTTGGAATTTCTAAACTGCTTCCCAATTTTGATGTTGTGATGCCAAATGTTTGTAATGAGGCCATTTCATATTATGAAGAACCAGATGAGGAAGAACGAATATGGTTGTTTTAAGTATATAAGAAGGTCAGGACAAATACTAACCAATGAAAATCAGCTTGATAAATATAGAAGAGACAGTCATAAATAATCTGCTAAAGAGAGGTGGCCTGAAGGGATTAGGGTTTAGAGAACTAGCTTTGGTACCATGAATAATTTCCTAATTCATTATTCTTCTTGTTGAAAACGGTACTACATCCACACACAAATATATGTCCTAATTAGGAAACAAAATCATAGGAGAAGATCACAATCAATCTCACATTTTATTCCTAAAAATATTTTCCTAAAATAAATTTCCTAACTTTTACTTTCAATTAACTATAAGGATTTGCTCTTATAACCCAGTTTAAATAAATCCTACTTTATTTAGCTCCTAAATAAAGTAGAGGAAGAATCTTTTGGGAACCGCAAACCAAAAGTTCAAAAAAAAAAAAAAAATCTTAATTCTCATATTTGAACCTGTAACAAAGTGATATTTACATCCCCTGGGCTAGAATGTCATGTTCTAGGATGTTTTTATTATGAAGATAAAGAATTTATCCTAGTTATTGTGATCAAATATATAATTAAATGATATTTTGATCTCTTGGGATTGTATGTTATTCCTTATAATAATTTGATTACAATAATTAAGAGGAAATTTGTATTTGAATCTATTGAGGAATAAATAATAATATTTCTATCTTCCTAGATAATATATTTATAGCAATGACGTATTTGATTACAAAAATAGAAATTCAACATTATGTTAGGCTTATATTTTTCTAACAAACTTATGCATTTCTTAAATGCATATATAAGTTTTACATTGTATTAAAAACTCTCAAAATTCATAATTTCTTCTAGCAAACATCCCTTCAGCAGGTAGTGTGATAGTTTTGTCAGTTTTAAGAGGATGTGAATTTTTACTTTTATGGTTATAACATATTTTAAAAAGTGAACCAAGAAGTATTACCTAACTGAAGCTCTAGTTGTAATAAACACATGGTATTTGATGGGGTCATCAACTATATAATTCTAATAAGATTTTGACTTCTACAAAATTTTTACCAATGTTCATTCAGAACCTATAAATTCTGTGTGAAATTCCCTAGTTTCATCCGAAACTGTCAAAACCAGGTGAAGCCAATCCAAAACCACTAAAAACCATGTTTTGATCCTATGTAGAGCTAATTTGATTCAATTCAATCCAATTTCAATTCAAGTTAGATTCTACTCAGGGATGACGCGTTGTTCAGCTGGTTAGTTTGAGTTTTTTATCGTTCCAAGCCAAAAAAACTATCAGCTATCTTTCTGCCCTTCTACACAGAAGTCTCCAATTTTATCATTTCTTTTTGCTTGTGATTTCATTTATTTATTTATTATTATTATTATTTGACCTTGCATAGATCAGAGCCTTTCAATGAAACTTCCTTTGATGAGTGGGTGGAATTGGCAAGGGCGCCAGCTTTACCAGCCAGCTTGAAACTGTACAATGAACTCCAACGGCTTGGATTTTCTTTGGTGCTGCTTACAGGGCGCTCTGAAACTCAGCGGAATTCCACTGAGAAGAATCTATTATTTGCAGGGTACAAAAATTGGGAAAGGCTCATCTTAAGGTACTCTAACAGCTTGCTCTATCTATAATGTGCTTGGTAATATATTTCAAATTATAGCTAATGAAACTATTTCTAGCTTTTACAGAAAAAACATCTTGCTTCTTTCATCTAATAAAAGGATGTCTGCGCTGAATTCATGATATGCATCCAGTTTATTGATGATCCATATTAGTTTACTAACGGACTCATGTTGAAATGTTCAAACTATAAAACTGGGAAGTCAAAAAAACTGGTTGACAGTCCTTATAACTATGTTGATTTATTGCTTTCAAGGTGAAAGGTTTAATGATTTCCAATAATTCGTACACATCTTAGTCCTCATTAATTATTAGTTGTTTTTTTTTCCTTTTATTTCCTCCATAAGTTTCTTATATTTGGAATAAACAAGACATGCAAAGTTAGATAGACCAATAACAAAATTATTTCTCAATATTTACTTGCACTTTTATGTGAATTTCAAATCAGTCGGATGTAAAGTGTAAACTCAAGGCAAGAGATTGCGATTTGTTAACCGAAACAGCTTTCTAAAGAACATTTGAGTGATTGAAAATACATCAATTAGGCTAGGGGTATACAAAGTTATCTGAAGAATCGAACAAACCAAATTTGGATAGTTCTCATAAGTTTCCAGGAACATCTGAGTTGTAATAGAATCCACCATAAATTGCCGAGCAAACTAGTACCTTGTAATAGTAGGATTGCTATCTTGAAGGCTGTTTTTTTTTTTTTTTTTCTATACTTTTTTTTTTTTTTTTTTTGAAGGAAAATGAAGAAAAATTAAATGGAAAATTCATGCTATTTTTTGTTCTTGATAATAATTCTGCAGCTAGAGATATCAAATTTCAACCCGTTTACGTTTTCCATTGAAACATGATATCTGAACATGCCGTAGATTTGGAATTTGTTTCTCTTACCCTGATGGATCTTTGTCTGAACGTTTTGCATGTTATTGTTTTTAGCAGTTTTGATGACTCTTTTGAGCTTAGTTACTATTTGATTGCTGTGATCTTTTTAATCGGTTGATGAGTTTTATTCAGCTTCATTAAGTGAGGTTCTAAACTCTGAACCTCAGATTATTTAGGCTCTCAAGTGTTTAGAAGGTGAATTTTGAAACTGAATTGAAGTAGTTGTTTCGTAGAAGAATTTATAGTAATTTAACTCTTTCAATTGCTTTTACACATTTAATATAAAAATTTTATTTTTAGTAATTTAATAATATAGAATTTATAGTAGAGTAAGAGTAAGTTAAGCTCATTATGTTTTAAATAAATATAAAAATTGTATTTTTTAGTACATAGAAGTTAGTTTACATAAAACAAGCATAGACAACCGAAACCACATCAATAAAACTGCGACAATTTAGTGCCTAGCATTTTGAAACATTTTCCTCAAAGCAAGCTTTCCCTTAACTAGGACACTAGCTCACACAAATCAAGAAGATTATTTCTAGAATAATCTAATTCTTAGAATATATTAGCATTTATTTCGATTTTATTGCATTTAATATGTAGACTAGCCTCATTTTATTAAATTTGATGATATGATTTTTTAGAAGTTCTTTAGATTTCAATTTAAATTATTTGATTGTATCTTGTAAATCTTATCTCTATAAATAAGAGTTAAATGGATAGTATTTTGATCATTTGTTGAATAAATGGAATTTATAAAATCACCTTCTCTCTTCCCTCCACTTTTCTTCTCTCTTTTTCTCAAACTCTCCCCTCCTTTGATTTTAATCTCTATATCTCTTAATATCTCCTACCAAAAGCATCCCGAAACCTCCCCCCTCTTGGTTTTGGTAGGCATCCCGAAACCTCCCCCTCTTGGTTTTCTTCTTTCTTCGAATTGCTACGGCCATTATTTCATTTTTCAACTTGTGCTACAATAATGCTATGATAAAACTACAACAACATCAAGCCTTTATCCCAGTATGTACATGAATCCATTTTCTCCATTGTGTCATGTTTAAAGTCAAATTCTCATTTAAATCTAATAATGAAAGGTCATTTTTAATATTTTTTAATCAAGTCTTTTTAGGTCTACCTCTGCCTTTCTTAACACAAGTCAAATCTAATACATATACTTTCCTAACCAGGTCATCGGAAGGTCGTCGTTTTATGTGACCAAACCATCTAAGGAGACTCTCTCTAATCTTATCTTCCACTGGAGCTACTCCAAATTTTTTCAGATATATGCTCATTTCGTATCCGGTCTCTTAAGAGTAAAGCCACTCATCCACCCGAGCATCCTCACCTCTGCAACACTTGACTTAATATTATGCTTATCTTTTAATGAACAACATTCCATCCCATAAAGCATTGCAGGTCTTACTATCATCTTAAAGAATTTTTCCTTAAGTTTGAGGGGGATTTTTCTATCACACAATATGCCCAATACATTCCTCCACTTCAACCATCCAACTTGAATTCTACTAATAATGACCACATCTATTTCACCATCACTTTGAACAATAGATCCAAAATATTTAAAACATGTACTCTTATTAATGACTTGATCGCCCAAAGTCTCAATCCCCCACTAGATCTATTATTACTAAAATTACATGCCATATATTTAGTTTTAGATCAACTCAAATGAAAGTCTTTAAACTTTAAGGTTGACCTCCATAATTCAAGTTTGTCTTCAACTCCCTAATGAGGATATCGACAGACGTTATCGACGAGTATATCAGCGCAGGAGTCGTAGATCGATGGCTACGATCCACAGTCTTTATTTCTGATGCTTAGTCTTTATTTTGATGATTTTATGTATTAATTGTTATTTACGGTTGTACCCTTTCTTTTGAGTCTTCTTGAGTTGTAGCCCCAAGGGCATATGAGTCATTGTCTTTTTATTTCTTTAGGCCTATATATTGTGACCTCCTCTATTGTATTAGCTGATGAATTATGAATGAAATGTCATACTTCTTTGCTTGATCTCTAAGTGCGTTTTTGAGAGGAGAAACTCTAGGTTGGTAAAAGCAATACCCGTCAACCTTTAGAGGATTCCAAGGTTCGCGGTTCTACAATATCTTTTTTTTTCAACCCCTCTCCTAACCCATCCACCCGCTGGCCTAACCATTCTCACCCCCCCCTTTCTTTTGCTCCTTCCAAAGCTTAAATCCCTACCCAACCCATCGTCCCATCCCTTGGCCGCCCAAGCCGCCGGCCACCAGCCCAGCCTTCCGACCTTCACACCCCTCTCCCCCTCTACATGCTCAACCTAATTTGAATTTCGAATTTCAAATTTTCCCATAATTACTTTCCTAAAATACCTCGTTGCTATTTAGGAAAGAATCATTGTTGGCATTCAATCTATTTTGAATTTTAAAAACCTTCATAGTGAGTTAAAACCCCATTAGGAAGTTATTTCAATTTAAATCAAATCTGAAATTAAAATCAGATTTGATTTCAATCACATTAATTCCATTGGGGACTACATACAATGAATCTAGACATGCTCTCCCCTTCTCCTATGGCCGGCCCTCCCTCCACTTTAATTTCTCTTTCCAATTAAACCCAAATCCCCACTTAATACCCCCTTAATTCCCTCCTACAGCTGCCGCCCATAGCCTTACTTTGGAGTTAATTTGAATTCAAATTAATCTTCCTCTGCCCTTAATAAAATCTGAAATAAAATTCAGGATTTTCTAATTTCTGCACTTATCCCACTAAACCCAAAACAACCCACCTCAGCCATAGCCCTAGCCGAACCCTCCCTCCTCCTCTCCACCCGTCTCCCTCCCCCTCTCTTCCTCCTCTCGGCTGCCCTCCCAATTGGCGGCTCCTCCACAGCAAACCACCACGATACGCCGATGTTCTTGCATGGTAGATACGGAAGTTGATCACGGGTTTGCTTACAACGCCCAAGGAGAAATCGACATCCTCTGTTCTCCTTTCTACGAGCCAGATTGGGAGTACGACGACTCGGTGGAATGCTACGTCAACCACATCGTTTACTGCCTCGCCGAGATGATCGAACTTCAACGACCCAGAACACCTTCTCTCCTCATCGAAAGATCCTCGCATCCTCCACCGCCGACTACCTTTCCAACAACAAAGTTCTTCGGTTCCCTCTTCCTAGTGGTGATCTCAAGTCTAGTGTGGAGTATCCTCATCCACTAAGCTTAAGAGTAGTTGAGTGAGAAACCCCTCAAGGTGAATCTCTCATTATTAAATTTCGGATCTCTATTATAAGCTATTAACTTTACTATTGCCTTTGTACTTGATTAAGAGCGTTTTGGTTAATTTTCATGTACTTCTTTGTCTAAGCAAGTGGAAAACTACAAATTCATAAAATCTTTCTTTGATTTGATGCATACTTTTATATTGGTTAACTTTTAACAATTTCTTTTTTATAATCTCTCGCTAACTCCTTGCATGCATCACATCACTCCCTCTCTAGACATATCAACAAGAAGAATATCATCAGCAAAAAGCATACATCAGGGTACAACCTCTTTCAAATGTATAGTAAGAATATCCATGACTAAAGCAAACAAATATGGGTTTAATGCTAATCCTTGATGTAATCCAACTGAAATAGGTATATATTTGATCCAACCACCTTATGTTTGAACACAAGTAATAGCTCATGCATACATATCCTTAATGACTTAAATATAAGCATTATTAACCCCATTCTTTTTTAGAACTCTCTATAGCACTTCTCTTGAACTTTTATCATATGCTTTCTCTAAATCAATAAATATCATATGTAGATCCTCCTTATTCTCTCTATACTTTTCCATCAAACCTCTCAATAAATCTATAGCTTCCATAGTAGACCTACCCGACATGAATCCAAATTAATTTTGAGAAACATTAGTATCATGCTGCAACCTATGCTCCATAACTCTTTCCTATAGTTTAAAGTATGACACATTAACTTAATTCCTCTATAATTTGCAAAATTTTGTGCATCACCTTTATTCTTAAAAATATGAATCAACATACTTATTCTCCACTCTACGGGCATCCTTTTAGTCTTCAAAATAATTATAAAATCTTTAGTAAGCCAAGAAATTCCTTCATCTCATAAGCATTTCCACGCCTCTATTGGAATATCATCAAGTCCAACAACTTTTCCACACCATTTTCTTTAAAGCCTCTTTAATTTCGATTTTACTAATACAATGATAAAAACAAAAATCTTTATTTTCATTTAGGGTACTAAGGTCATTAAAGTCAATCATATTCTTACAATCTTCATTGAAATGTTTAGTAAAATATCTCATCCACCTTTGTTGAATGTTCTTTTCTAATAAAAGCATTTTTTTTATCTTCATCCTTAGTATACTTCACTTGAACTAAATACGTACTACTTCTATCTTTTTGTTTAGCTAACTTATACATATATCTTTCGTCCACCTTAATATCCAATCTATTATATAAACCATTAAAACCTAAAATATTTGCATCACATATCGCTTTCTTAGATTCTTTATGGGCCACGTTATATATTCTTCAATTATTAGAATTTTTTACATCTAAACTAATGTTTATAACAAATCTTTTTATTTTTAATTTTTTCTTGCACATTTTGATTCAACCACTGATTGTTTTTACTATTATGAGTTTTTTTCTTTGATACTTGAAGCACATCTTTTATAACTTTTTTAATATCACTAGTTACATTTTTCCACATAGCATTAGCTTCCTCCTGTACAAACAATTTTTTAATCAAATCTGCTCTTAATACCCATCTGTTCTACTGAAACAGGGAAGCCTCTGATATTGGCAAATCTGCACTGATATATAAATCAGAGAAGAGAGCTCAATTGGAAGCTGAAGGCTTCGTGATTCATGGCAGCTCTGGTGACCAATGGAGCGACTTATATGGACCACCAATGGCCACAAGATCATTCAAGCTCCCAAACCCAATGTATTTTATCAAATAACCTGTATATCTGTAATTATTCTTTGACCTGTGCAAATTTGTAGGTCAAATGTGTGGCAAGGCCAATTAATCAAGTGCCGAGGTAAGAACTGGAAACATCCTTATGCTTTTCTTGATGTAGCTGCACAATTTGATCTCCTTGAACTTTAATTTATTTCACTCAGAATATTCTGGGGGAAATATAGTTCTATTTAAAATAATTTGCTTTAAAATAAATATATATATATGTCTTTATATATTTGTATATGTACGTATAGTTTTATAATTATAATGTTCATTATTTTTCTAATTTTATTGTGTTTTAATATGAAAATTTTTTCATTGGGTTTAAGTAAGTTTTTAGCCTTTAAAATTATAATATTTCATTTTCTTAGGAGTTCTCAATAACTCATTGCTTTCTTTTGTTCATTTATTACTTTTTAAAATAATTTTTAAAGTATAAAAATATCTAATTAAAAAAAAATATTTGTAATAATTTTTTTTAAAAAAATAATAATAAAAAAGTTATCCCAAATGAAATCTTATAGATAGAGACTAGGCTAAAAAATGAGGTGACAAGTATCGTGATCCGTATTTTAATATGGAAGTCAAATTGTAGCATTGTACTATGTCATGTTAAAGGCGAGGGTATTGGAGTGAAGTATTGCAAGAATAAGCTAGACATTGCATGCTCACTTTTTTTATGAATTATTATGTGTGGACATCAGACTAAAGAATCATTCGGTTTTGTCTCTGTGAAAGTAAAAGTATAGTGAGCTGCGATTTTATTGTTCATACTGCGTTTTTACTATTTACAAAGACAAAAAAAGATGATTTTTTCTGTCTGGTGTCCGCACAGAATAATTTCTCTATTTTTTAACCTATTGTTATTATTATTATTATTTTTATGGTGGTAGTTTAAGAGTCCTTGTAATCATCTCTTATGTGCTTGTTGTTTTCATCAATAAGCCCTTGTCCAATCTCTTACTCCTACATTCTAGCATGTTATTTTAGGACTAGCTCTCAATCCTCACAACCATCAAAGTATTTTTAAAGGTCTTCTACATTCTCTCAACAAACACTAGGGCTTCATTTGGGGCGGCTTTTTTAGTGCTTCTTAAAGCGGCTTTCTAGTAAAAAATTAAAAATTTTGTACTAAAAAGCTGCTTTAAGAAGCAGAAAGAAATCCGTCCCAAACGAAGCCTAGATTAACCACACATAGTATTGATCCGTTTGCTCCAACTATCCCTTAGACCCTTTGAAACTTCACTATCAACTCCATATCATACCTTCACACCTTAAAACTAAACAACCATAATCATCTCCCATTATTTCTCATCCATAACATTTCTCCTCAAAAATATTATCAATATTATCTTATTTAAAATAAAATATATTTTAATAAATTTAAAATATTAAATAAATATAAAAATTCAATTATTAAACATATAATAGTTTCAAGATAGATCTAAATCCTACATTTTAAAAATAAATAAATTTATTCTTTATTAAAATTTTACACAAAATAAATAAGTTTCAGAAATTTAATTTTATGAATTTTCAGTTACACCCAGCAAAATAACATATTTTTTAAAAAATCATCACTTCTTTAAAACATATTTTAATTTCTACTACCCACCAACCAAATTAGCCCTTTCATAAAATTGCAATTTCCAATAGCTCAAATTGCAATTATTCAATACACTTATCCATGAAATGGAGAACATGTCCAAAAAGTTAAATATTCATTTTTTCTTAGCTAAAACAATTAAAAAAATCATATAAATCACATCATTAAAAATAAATATTTTATGTATATAATTTACTATGATTGAAACTAAAATATTATATAAAAATATCAAAACTAAACTGGAAGATATTTAAGGTATATTTTATTTTTAATAAAAAAAATATTTTATTGCTATATAAAAAAAAATTAACGGATAGATATGTAAATACAAAAATAGTCACATTTATAATAAAACTTATGAGATCAACCCCCGACAATAAGCTAAATTACAATATTAGTCATCATTTTCACCCATCACTGGCCAGCCAGCTTTCCAGCCATGAAACAAAATCAGCAGTTTTGCAGCTCATCGCCATTAAAAGCTCTTCACCTACTCCTCCCACTCATGGAACCGAAACCCTAAAAAAGTACGGTAGCCCACTCATCCCGTCGCCGCCGGCACCACCGCAGCCAGCCGGCCTCATTCCCGGAACTCTGAGACAACTCAAACCCCCCGCTGACGTCCCGTCACACTCCGGCGCCGGCCGCTGCAAATCCCTCCCCGGAATACAATTTCCGGCCAAATCAAACCCTACATTCCTAAACAAAAGCCTCGTACAATCATCGCTCACTCCGGAGAAAAAATTATACGACACCGTTAAATTTAGTAAATTCCTCAAATCACAAACCACCTCCGGCAAGTCTCCGCTCAGCTTATTATGCGCAATGTTGAGCACTTCGATTCCGTCGAGACATGAAATCGAATCCGGCAAATGCCCGGTAAGAGAATTGAAGCTCAAATCCAAAACCTGCATGCCTGTAACATATCCGACACCTTCCGGTATGCATCCGGTGAGCCTGTTGTTCGGTAAGAGAATCTCCTTTAAACCAGGTTCGGAGTACCCGAAACTCGCCGGGATGGATCCGGTGAGCTGGTTGTTGGCGAGGTTGATCGCGGAGGCTGAGGACGACCAGAGAGAATCTGGGATCTCGCCCTGGAACTGGTTGTTGTTGAGGAAAATGGCGTCGAGATTAGGGTTTTGGAAGAGCTCGTCGGGGATTTGACCGGAGAAGGAGTTGAATCGGAGGTCGAGGTAGATGAGATTAGGGATTTGGAGGGTGGAGGAAGGGAAAGGGCCAGAGAAGAGGTTGTTGCTAAGGTCGAGCTCGTAGAGGTATTCGAGGTTGGAGAGGGAGAGGGGAATGGAGCCACAGAAGCGATTGGAGTTGAGGTGGAGAGCGGAGAGGTGGGAGAGGAGGGAGAGGTCGGGGGTTAGGGTTCCGGCGAGGTTGGCGCGGTTTAAGTCGACGATGGCGACGACGAGAGAAGCGGAGGAGAGGGGTTCGGGTGGGTCGGAGCAGAAGATGCCTTTGTAAGAGCAGATGTTGGGGCCGCTCCAGGAGGAGAGAATGGCGTTGGGGTCATCAGAAATGGAGGATTTGAATGATTGGAGGGCAATGTACTCGACGTTGTCGGTGCTCGCAAATGAATGCATGTTATTATTTTGTAATGCAAAGTTCTATTTTATTTTTTTAATAATAATTTTAAAAATTCTTATGTCATATGAAGTGATTGATAGTGTAATGATTGCTATAGACAATTATTTCTAATTTAATTATAATTTTGTAATTTATTACTAATCATTTAAAAAAATGTTATTTTATTGCTAATTTGCTGGAGATGCTTTGAATGCAAGGGTGTAAATAGTGCCAACATGTTTTATTTGATTTGATTTATCAATAATTTTGTTTTTAAAATATTGGCCAACTATTTGTGTGTGACCAATTTAGGCTTTATTTGGAGACAAATTATTCTGTGCCATCACCTAATGATTCGGAGGCGAATCAAAAAGTGCAATGTCACCCGGTATTGAGCTGTACACTGTAGCGGTACACATAACAACAATAATGTGGTACGATCTCATTCGCCTCTGTACGTCACTCAGTGACCGCACATAATAATTTCTCTTATTCGGGAGTTGTTTTTCATTGTTATTTTTCATACCGCAATTATAATTTTTATTTAGTCATTATTTTTTTTTTGTTTTAAAAAGTTGCTAAAAATTTACTTTCTGTAATAAGTAATAACTTTAAAAAAATATATATTTTTTTTGCAGCACCTTTACAAATTAGTAAAAAATCATCCCAAACTATTTAATCTCAAAATATCACATTGCTCTAATATAATTCATCGACTATATAAAATTGATCAAAATAATTTATCATGTTGTAATTATAATATAAAATTGATTTTAATTTAGTTTCTCGTTTTGCCAAATTTATCCTAATTTAGTTTCTTGGATTTATTGTTCAGAGTGATGGTGAAATAGATGGGGATATTATTAGCAGAATTCAAGTTGGATGGTTGAAGTGGAGAAATGCATCGGGCTTGTTATGTGATAGAAATGTACCCCTCAAACTTAAGGGAAAATTCTATAAGATGGTAGTGAAGCCTGCAATGCTTTATGGTGCTGAATGTTGGCCATTAAAAAGAGAAGCATAATACTAAGTTAAGTGTGACAAAGATGAAAAAAAAAAGTGTGGCAGAGATGAGGATGCTTAGGTGGATGAGTGGCTTTACCCTTAGAGATACGATACGAAATGAGCATATACGTGAAAAGGTTGCAGTAGATCCAGTAGAAGATAAGATTAGAGAGAGTCGCCTTAGATGGTTTGGTCACATAAAACGCCGGACTTCCGATGACCCGGTTAGGAGAGTAGAGATATTAGATTTGACTTATGTTAAGTAAGGTAGGGGTAGACCTAAAAAGACTTGGTTAGAAAATATTAGGAATGACCTTTCTTTATTAGATTTAATCGAGAATTTGACTTTTAATAGGACACAATGGAGAAAAAAGATTCATGTAGCCGACCCCACGTAGTGGGTTAAATGCTTGATGTTGTTGTTGTATGTTTCATTTGTAATAATTTTTTTACTGCTTTCTAAACGACTTTTTAATACTAAAATTTTCATTTAGAAAATTTTTTGTACAAAAAAGCTACTTTAGAAATCATTAAGAAAGTTGTCCCAAATTAAGCCTTAGGTTTCATTTGGGATAACTTTTTTAGTGCTTTTTGAAGTAGCTTTATAGTACAAAAAATTTTTTGTACTAAAACTCTATTTTATAGTATAGTAAGAAAGTTGTCCAAAATGAAACCTTAGCCTTAAAGAGAACATTTTGTTAAAATTTTCAAAAATATAAAGTTTTAATTATGTTGAGTTCATTAATTATTAAGTCAAATAAAAGTTGAATAAAAACAAATTAATGGTAACTACAACATAATTTTTTTTTTTATAATGAACACAGAAAGCTTAGCAAAAAACATATGCAGCTTTTATAAAATGATATATTGCATGTTTCTTATAGTTTAAAATATATTATTCATAAATAGAAAATTTTCAATGGATGTTAATAATAAAATATGTGAAAACAAAATATATTTCGAATAAAATTTTGTTTAAATATTATTTTTGGGAGATGAAAGGGGCAATCATGGCTTAGCTAAGGGGTTGTTTGGCATCATTTTTTTTATTTTTATTTTTTCAAAAATATATCTTATATGTATATTTAGTTATTTTTATTTTTATTTTGAAAACAAATCAATTAAATTTTTAAATATTGAAAAAATAATTTAAAAATTCAAATAAAAAGCATGAAGGGAGATTATATGTAGGAAAGAATAAGAAGAAGAAAAAGATTGCCCATCTCTTGCATCTTCTCAAATAAAATGTCTTTTATATTTCTAATGATAAGAATATCCCTCTTTCAGTATGGAAAGCTTATAGCCCGTATTTGATAAGCGATATTATTCTTATCGATAACATAGTGAATGAAAGTCAACTTAATTGAATCACTATAAATTTTCTTGTGTCATATTTTTATCTTAGATTCGTCTCATCTCCACATTGAGTAAACAATGTGGGTGGTGCATTCCCATCTCTCTCTCTCTCTCTCCACAAATCATTGACACGAGTGCTCCTTGTTGTCAATGCTCGACGGGTTTTAACCGTCAATACTAATGATTGTGATGAATGCTCATACATAATGCATATGTTTTTACTAATCAGAACACAAGCTATGTTGTTTATTATTACTCATATTTTATAACAGGGGCGGATCCAGCTTCTTTTTTTAGGGTGGCCAAAAAAAAAAAAAAAATTTGGAGGGGGGGGGGAAAAAATGTTTAGG